>NC_142769.1:42426768-42666768 GCF_988280905.1 Pimephales promelas
AACATGGACTTTGATATTTAAGAGTCAACCACACTTAAAATAAACGTGATCATAAAAATAGATGTGGCAGGGTCTCCTAATGAACCACAGAATGATTTTTCCATATTTCTGGCGAGTGGAAAATTACCCTTTTGGAAAATATGTTGAAATTCATAGCTTGCGTGATCTGTGCGTAATTGGATTCAGGAACATGTTTTTTACCACCATTGAATTAAACCTGAGGACTAAGATGAACAGGCTTCATGCTTTTCGTACCTTGTGTACACTTCTTCCTGCTGTCATTAAATGAAGCTAAAAGACAAATGTGCAGCACATATCTGTAAAAGTATTTAAGCATTGTGGAAATGTGTTCGCCTGGAATGGGTGTCAATGCACACCTCTTGCCGCCCACTGTCTAAACACTTTCCAGGCTTAAGGAATTAAAGTTTATGAGATCTGTAATTCCACATAAGCCCTAACATGTCATGTTTGGACTAATGTAGGGGTGTCATTCAGGGAATATTATGATGTCAGAACACCTCATGTGATTGAGAAAACAGCCTTGTGTTTTTTCAGGGTGATGAGCGTTGTACTTTACAAGTGTATACAGCACATTCGGTACATTTTCGGTAGTGCTTTTAAAATGTCTGCCATAACTTACTTTGCGGCAATGCTGAAAACGTAACACATACACATCGTGTTACTTTATGAATTGTGTTTAGACACATTTTGAATGAAACGGCACATTAAAAAAAAGTCAAAGTGAATCATTCAAAATTTAAAAAAATAAATTTGAAATAACTGGAGGTAAGTTTTGCCAAAACCTCAATGCTTGGTACATGAAACACAACAAGGCCATTTACTGTAACTAAAGATAGTAGTAGATAGCTTTAGTTGCAAGCCATTCATGTGATTATGTCGTGGGCCTCTTTCCCTAAGAAGGAGTATGTGATCATTTGTGGGTGTGTCTCTGAGACGTGTATATCAGTGAATAGCACTCAGGAGGGTTTTAATCTCAAGATTAGAGTTCAGGAAGACAACAGTCCTTCCTCAGTGGGTCTCTTCCACTTTTATCTAAGCAGGGATTAGATGTGGCGTGAGACTCTTCAACTACATCCAACCCATAAAATCCAACCACCTAAATCACAGAGGCAAGCGCCCAGCCGTGAATTCCACAGCAAAGTGGACGGGGTCCCTTTGAGATAGGGACGAGTACTGAACCCTGGTGCATGCCACCTTAGATCACCCTAAATTTAGTTGCACGAGTGATGGAGCAGAACGCAAAAGAAGTGCTGCTATCACTGAGTGATATACTCCTCTAAAGGGAGTAATTCAAGAAGGGTTTGCAGACAAACGGTAGACCCCCCCCAACCCCCGGAAAGCTGAAGCGTTGGTCAATGGCTCTTCTGTAAACCTTTAAACACTTTCACCCCTCATTCTTCTTGTTTTATGAGTCTTTGTGATAAATGCCTTTGGTAGACCGCAGAGAGCGGTGGCTGTCTGGATGCTGGCAGCCCACAGTTTGTGGCTTTCAGTGGGGGTAGTGGGGGTTCCGTCAAGCTCCCCTGCCAACTATTAACAGGGGTATGATTTCGGAGATGGGGAGGGGGGGGGACTCTAATAATACCACAACGGGAGGCGAGAGTGGCCCGTGGGGCCTTGTTTAAGTAATGAAAGGAAACTGGACACATAGAGGTCAGAACACAGACACCCTCAACTCGGGTTTCAGTGGCCGTTTTATTCGGATGAAGAACCAGCTAATGAAGCCTGCTTCTTGTCCAGTTCTGGTTGAATTGACTTGGTAAAATGCATTTTTACTGACAGGGTGAGCTCACCAGAAATCCCGAGTAACAGGTGAAAGGATTCAGAGTAGTACTTCAGAGTGATATAAAATGTAAAAATAAAATAATATAATATTAAAGTAAAATGCATGACTGTATTGAGTTGCAATGCACAGAATGTGGCAAGACTGTCTTGGGATACATGAGGATTTATGGTTCAGTGGATTATTGGTTATAAAAGAGAAAAGACTGATTTATATGTTTATTCAGACACTTGTAGCTAAGCCCAGACGGAATCAGCAGACTTTTTCCGCATTTTCTGTACTGATTCTCTGGAAAAAAAAATCTGCTGAATTATGTAGAATGGGTTTAAACAAGGTAAAATGTGTTAATCTAAACTAAAAGTATACTAGTATACTATATACAGTTGTGGTCAGAATTATTGGCACCCGTTAAATGTGTTCATATGGCAGTTAAAATTAAATTTGCATTGATCTTTCATAATTTTTTTTTTTAAATCGAACCTTTCATTTGAAATTAAAGAATTGAAAGATTCTTACAGAAACATTAAGAAATGTGCACGTTCCTCATTTTGATATTGTCAAACTAGTGCAAATTGTAAAAAATAATGTTGGTTTAACTTAAAAAAGTAAGTATGGTTGCCTTAAAATTTTGAGTTCATTGAACTGGAAAAAGTGAGTTAATACAATGAAGGAGATTAATTTAATCATCAGAAACTCAAAATTATATGTTATCTGAAATAAATAAATGATTTAAGTTGATTTGACAAAAGAAAAAATGTTGTGATTACTACACTATAAAAAATATTGTTAGTTTAACTTAAAAAAGTAAGTAACCTGGGTTGCCTTAAAATTTTAAGTTGATTGAACTGGAAAAAGTGAGTTAATACAATGAAGGAGATTAATTTAATCATCAGAAACTCAAAATAATAAGTTATCTCAACTAAATAAGTTATTATAAAGTTGATTAGACAAAAGAAAATATGTTGTGATAACAAATCTTGAAAATATTTTTTTACAGTGTACAGAAAGAAAGCAATAGAGTGTTAGTGACCATTTCATATACAGTATAGCATCATAAATATAACTCACGTTGGGTCTTCCAAAGCCACTTTGGTTTCTTCCAGTTCTTGAGCCTGTTTCAACCAGGGCAGCTTGGCTTCAACAGGTTGGTTCTCTGGGGAAGCCACAAATACACACACAAACACAAACATAAATATGAATCAATATTTATCTTAATTAAACTAAGCATGTATCAAACATTTAGACTCATGTGTAACCATAATCTGTTGGCAAACATGGAAATTACCAAGTCTGGTCTTAGGAAAAATGGAAAAGACAACTTTTGAAGAATGTCCATACTGGTCTGAGTTATTTTATGTTTGTTACCCGCAAAACATGCTGGTTAAGCTAGTTACAAAGTCTTATGGGAATGCCAACACACCAGCATCCATTACACTACATAAGCTGCTCTTTTTCATAGGGAATATGACAACAGCCAAGCATTGAATTCAAGCTCAAATTTCACATTTTTGAGGCTCATAACTGTAAAAAGCGGTGCTTGGCTACTAATCAGAGGCGATTAGTTTAGGGTGGTGTGGAATAAATATCAAAGATCTGGGCTGGTAACCAAAAGGTTGTAGGTTGAAACCCTGTAAGTGGTGATCCACAAACTATCATATGAGCAAGATGCACAACCTCAGGTTACTCTGAGGAGGATTGTCCCAGTATTAAGTGTTCTGTAAACTGTTATGGATGAAAGCGTCAGATAAAAGATGGAAAAAAAGATCAAGTAAGCCATGTCAGTGCAAGATCAGTGCCGAGGGACACTCAAATTTCACCAGAAACCCTTCCTTCCATGAACATCTGTAGGACCATCAGTGGGTCATGTGTCTTACCGAAGGTTAGAGAGCCAGTTTGAACCCGGCTGCTTCTCCCTAGCCCCTCAACCCAAACACTGCTAATAAAGCTAGACATAAATCTCCATGTGACAACCAAATATTTATGCAAGCAACCATTTATTGATCTGGAACTGGATTATCACAGCTGTTGGTGAATGTGGCTCGGCAGTAAAGTCTCGCTGTAGAACATGCCGAGGGCTCAGGGTTTGGCTCTTCATTTGGGGTTTCTGGGTTTCTCTGATGGCAGACATCCTCACAACTGGCGTGCGGGAAGGTCTAGATATAATAGCAGGCAATGGAGCCTCTGTCATTTCAACCCACTGAGTTTTTACAAGCATGTCAGGCTTGAGTTAAGTGTGGAATTGATTGATATGAAGGGAATTATTGGTGGGGAAAAAAGCATACAGATGTTTGTGATTAAGGTTTCTTGAATTTTGGCATTTGTTGCATGGCTGATATTACATTTAAAGGAACACACTATCGTTTAAAAGTTTGGGGTTGGTATGATGTTTTCTTTTTTTTTTTTACTTTTTTTTTTTAAAGAAGTCTCTTCTGCTCCAAGGATACATTTAATTAATCAGAAATTCAGTGAAAATTATAACATTGTGAAAGCATTACATTTTGAATTAACAGTTCTCTATTTTTAAATATTTTAAAATGTAATGTATTCCTGTGATGCCAAAGCTAAATTTGCAGCAGTCTTCAGTGTCATATGATCCTTTTGAAATCATTTGAATAGCTGATTTAGTGCTCAAGAAACATTATTATTATTATCAATGTTGAAATCAGTTGTGCTGCTTAATTTTTTTGTGGAAACCGTGATACATTTTTTTTTAATGAACAAAGTTAAAAGGAGAAATAGAAATCTTTTGTAACATTATCCACATCTTTACTTTCACTTTTGATCAATTTGAAGCATCTTTGTTAAATAAAAGCATTAATTAAAATAAATAAACAAAACTTACTGGCTCCAAACTTTTGAACAGTAGTGTACTTTAAAAAAAGAATACATTACTTACTCTCAAGTCACCCCCGACCTGAACCATATCATTAGTTCAGTGGAACACAAAAGGGAAAATTCTGAATAATCTTCAAACTGCTCTTTAGATTTGAAACGACATGATGGTGAACTATTTTTTGGGGTGAATTATTCCTTCAATGAAAATTTGGAGGATTTAAGCAAAGCTTGTAAATGTAAAACACGTGTGAGGAGGAAAGTGTTAGACGTCGAGATGACAAACACCTCCTCTTATGTGGCAAAATCGTGCCTGAACTCAAATGTCTTCCGTCTCGACTAAGGGAGTTTGATTCATGAGCAGACGGGACTATGTTTGGCATGACTTGGAATGAAAAAAAAGTAAATTTTATTCATGTACGCAGACAAATCACTTGAACTAATTACACAAGACTTTATGAAAAGTGTGTCTTGCCAAAAAGACGTAACATTTAGGTGAGAAAAGACATGGTCACACGGAGAGTTAAAGATGAAAATGCCATTGAGTAGAAGTAGCATAGAGTTCTCAGTTCCTTAAGAAAAAAAATAATAAATAAAAAAAGAAAAAATTGTTAATTTAATTTGTTTTGTTTTTTTGTGACACAAATTAAGATTTTTACAATTACTACTGAATGGATTGGCTATGAATATGGCTATGAAATGTGCAATTATATAGCGCAAATGGATATATATGGATATTATATATATATATATATATATATATATATATATAAAGTATGCCCAATTGGCACTAAGGGGCCTAAAGTGCATTACACCACCAACACCAGCCTGCACAGTGGTAACAAGGCATGATGGATCCATGTTCTCTTTCTTTTACACCAAATTCTGACTCTACCATCTGAATGTCTCAACAGAAATCGAGACTCATCAGACCAGGCAACATTTTTCCAGTCTTCAACTGTCCAATTTTGGTGAGCTCTTACAAATTGTAGCCACTTCTTCCTATTTGTAGTGGAGATTGTAGTGGAGTGGTACCCGGTGGGGTCTTCAGCTGTTGTAGCCCATCCGCCTCAAGGTTGTGCGTGTTGTGGCTTCACAGATGCTTTGCTGAATACCTCAGTTATAACGAGTGGTTATTTCAGTCAAAGTTGCTCTTCTATCATCTTGAATCAGTCTGCCCATTCTCCTCTGACCTCTAGCATCAACAAGGCATTTTCGCCCACAGGACTGCCGCATACTGGATGTTTTTCCCTTTTCACACCATTCTTTGTAAACCCTAGAAATGGATATGCGTGAAAATCCCAGTAACTGAGTAGATTGTGAAATACTCAGACTGGCACCAACAACCATGCCACGCTCAAAATTCCTTAGATCACCTTTCTTTCCAATTCTGACATTCACTTTGGAGTTCAGGATATTGTCTTGACCAGGACCACACCTCTAAATGCATTGAAGCAACTGCCATGTGATTGGTTGATTAGCAAATTGCATTAATATTAAGGTATTTATTCTTATATATAACCTTTTTTGGCTTATGTCAAGAAGTTAAGAACCCTAGGATTCAATACAGAACCCAACTGAACCATTTTTTCTCAATTCCACTGGTGTCTATGTGAAACAACTGACATCATAATGAGTTATCAAAATAGATTTCACTTCTCAAACTTTTTTTTCCTACAGGAAAGACAGAGAAAAATACTCAAATAAAAAAGGCGAGATCTGACAGGAAAATAAAGTAACAGACAAGGACAAGTCTCAGGAATTAATTAACTCCACAGCAAGAAACAGCTCTAAAACACACCGTGACTGACTCTCGATGAGCTCACAGTGTCTGTCTGCACTTATGGAGAATTGTACATTCAGATCACACATTACTTCACGAGCGTCTGTCTGTGGCACACTCCACTCTCCTCTCTGACAGCTGCAGGCTCTGACTGTTCCCTAATGGAGAACACTTTGGCTGTGTTCCAGAGTCTGGTTAGCTTCCTCACTGCCAACTGCCTACATAGGCAGCAGCCTCATAAATGAGCAAGACTCTAGACAGACAGCAATTCTGTACCTCAATCAAATACAAATTATATTGATGATAAACATTTCTTTCCATCTTTTTCTGTGATAGACAGATGCAATGGTGCAAAATGGGGTTTTCTTAGAGAAGCAGCATAGTTGTACCACTACGTTTTGAAACAGACTTCTAATTGAAATAATTTCTAAAAAAGTTTTTTAATCATATCAATGTTTTATAAATGTTAGGTTTCATTAGTAGATAAATGGCACTTATCAGTGACTGCTCACTATATCAGTGGCCTTGGCTCCAGATTTATTAACCATTGATTTTTTTTCTGAAGGCAGAACATTCTTCAGTAAAAAGTTTAAAGCCTGAAACTAAAAAAATGAAAATATTTTTTCTTTTCAGAAATGCTCAGTCCTTTTAAAAATTCACCCAGTACTTGTGTGTGCTATGTATTTTCAATGCTTATTAGAGCTGTGGTTCTCAACAGCACAGTTCTAGGCAGCAGCCTATGTATGTTTTATTTATCAGATTTTTGTTGTTTCTACCTCGTGGTTTGTGGCAGGCGACGGGGACCAGGCAGTCCTCTTTGATATGGGGTTTGAGGTGGGGGCTGCAACCGCCAGCATGTTGCCCACTGTGATCCACACACAGCACAACTCTGTACCGTAGACCTGGGCCACAGGTAACCGTGCACTGGGGGGTACAAAATACAAAAACACAAAAATATACATGGGGCAGTCCAGACGTGCTGATACTGTATGTGATCATATTACATTTAATACGTATTGTGAAAGCACTATACAAATGAAATTGAGTTGAATCTATCCATTTACACCAGGAGTGAAGTGAGAAGCACATACAAATCCAGGTCTACACTGAAAAAAATAATATGCTTTATCTCATCAATAAAATTGTGGCAACATATTACAAGCAATATTATTAATTAAATTGTACAAATTAGAATTAATTAGATTTAATAGATTTAATAGAATTAATTAATTTGTTCAATTTAATAAATAATATTGCTTGTAATCTGTTGCCACAATTTTATTGATTAGATAAAGCATATTCATTTTTACAGTGTAGGACAATGAAACTGAAACGTTGGCTAATATAGTGTTGTTGGCTTTACGCCTATATATGCGATTGATATGATTGGTGAACAATCTTCAGTAGCTGCGTTTACATGTACACTAGTAATCTGATTGTAATCGGAAAACTAGCATAATCAGACTAAAAAATCAAAATGAATTGGCCAAATTCGATTAAAAATTAATTCAGATTGCTAGGGGTGGTTTAAACCTTATCTAATCCGATCGAAAGGACATGTAAAGACTTGATCGGATACTGGAAAGTACTGCGCATGTGCAGTGATGTAGAAATTACGTATGAAGTGAGGAACTAGCTGCTGTTGTTCATCTAATATTTGTGTAGTACCTAAATGTTTGTAGTTTGTGCTGTGTATGGTGTTGTATAATATGTTGTCATGGAGATTTGTTTGCTGCGTGTTTTTTTTGTATCTAATGACGTTGTTTTGCTTGGTTTCTTATTGTTGCTTGTAATTTGTTTAATCCTGCTATCCGACTCTGTCTTGACTAGGTCTCACTTGTAAAAGAGGTTTTAACCTCAATGTGACTTTCCTAGTTAAATAAAGGTTAAAAAACAAAAAGTGAAGTGGGACGTCCCACTAGACTCTCATCCACAGATGCCTTGTTTTGGATGCAGGAATGGGCATTTTTTCAGCTTTGTTCGGGAATTATTTAAATAACAAATATTGTGATGTGTTTGTTCCTGGAAGAAAACGCAAGACTACAATAGAGGCATTTCAAGGAGTTCAGAAACAGTGCTTACTGATTTAGAGTTGACTTTGTGCTTTATAAATGTACAAACCCTTTTTCATGCTCAAACATCAACCTTATACAATAAACAAAGTTAGAAATGTAAAAGCATAATAGGCCCTCTAAATCAGTCACTTACAGTATGTGGTTTCCTTTGAGTTAAGACACAGAAACAGCTCACTAGGCTGAAGAACAGATCTAAAGATGGTCAGTGGTGATCAGAGATGGAAGAAGAGGTCAATTTACCTGAGACCACTCCATGGCCATCCACTGTGGACACTCAAACGTGTTGCAGCTCTGTTTGCTGAATGGTCTCGGGGAGTGTGTGCACTTCCACTCTTCCACCTGCACAATCTGACCGTTGACGTCCTCCTCTACACACACCACGCTTCTCTCCTGAGTGCCCCCTCCACACGACACTGAACACGACGTCCACGGGTTCTGCTCCCACCTGCATCAGTGTTATACAATAAAATCTGTTGGTATTAGTGCTAAGTACTAGCTTAGTACTTTATGTTATGAAATGTTATAGACAAAGTGTGATACAAAATACAGTAAAAACAGCAATATTGTGAAATATTATTCAAATAAAATGTATTTTCAGCATCATTACTCCAGTCTTCTTCAGAAATCATTCTAATATGATGATTTGCTGCTCAAGAAACATTTATTACCAATGTCAAAAACACTTAATATTGTTGTGGAAACCGTACAGAACAACATTTATTTAAATTAAAATAGAAATCTTTCGTAACATCCCAAATGTCTTTACTGTCACTTATGAACAATTGAATGTGTCCTTGTTGAATAAAATGTAAATTTCTCCAATTATTATCACTCACTCAACCTTTAAATAGTGGTGTGTCTGTGGTTTTCAAAATAATCACAAAGCTATCCTTTGTATATCTATCCTAATGTGAGCAGTAAGTGTGCTGTGATATACGTGCTGTAGACTTCATACCGTGGTAGAGGCTGGAAATGGTCATAGGGCATCACTTCCTTGAAGCCATCACTGCAGAGAAACACACACCATTAGCCCTTCAAGTCATTATCCACACTATAATGAGCTCATGCACAGGAAGTCTAATACACAGCTACTCTCTGGTTTATAGAGACTCATCCTTCACTCAATGTGTTTTGTTATGGAGGGTGTGTTGAAGAGATCGATAAGACAGAACCAGCCTTTCGGGGCAGGGATCCATGTTGCACTCCTTGAGTTTGGGTGTAGGTTTGGTGTTCTCTGGAAAGCTGTGGCACAGGTGCTCTGCAACCGATTTGTTAAAACGAATGTCCATGCAATCAGCCGAATTGAGCTGATAACCTTCAGAGGCGAGACAAAGCAACATTAGCTATGGTTTTATGACAGTTAAGAGTCATAGTTTATAGACAGGATTTTAAGAAGTAAGTGTGGTGAGAGAGAGCTTAATGCGCTGCAACTGAAGAAAACAAATGCAAATAGAAAAAAAAAACACCTGCAAATTAAGAAAACATGTTCATCAGTTTCACAACACATGTATGTGCATGTCCCAGCCGGGTTCATCATTTATTGGGGGTCCCCTGGAAACATTTCCGTTGTGGTCTGTGCTATTTGCAGTGCGTTTCTGTATTTGGTTGTGTTGTGAGTATTTGGAGCACACGTGTGTTGTAAAACTAATTCAAATATGTTGTCTTAATTTGCGGGTGTTTTCCTATTAGCATGCGTTTTCTTCAGTCGCAGCATGTTGAGCTCTCTCGGCCCCCGTAAGTATACATGATAATCCATGTGTACATTACCGGTCAAAATTTTTGAAAAATTACGCTTTAAAAAAATCCTTCAGAAATCATTATATATATATATATATATATTTAATATATCATATATTAAAGTTGCCTTATAATGCGTTTTTGAATTACCTTTCATGTAGTTTTTATTAATATAGGTGTTAAAAGGTCAAAGTTTTTAAGACAAATAGGGCCCTATTTTAACGATCTGAAACGCAAGTATCAAGCGCAAAGCGCAAGTAACTTTGTGGGCTGGTCTTGGGCACTGTTGCTATTTAACCGGCGGGATAAATGACTCTTCAAATTCTTTTTGAGAAATGAGGTGATATGAAGTGTATATTATGAGAAAAAGAAAGTGTTTTTTGACCTTGGATTCATGTAAACCTATTGTACAAGACCTCCAAAACTAAATTAGAAACCTTTAAAATAGCATAATAGTGCCAAATCAATTATCCGCAAAATATTAGAGAGTTTTAATTTATCGGTTTCAATATTGATTGATATTGGATATATTTCAACAGATATTGGATGTTTAGTTGTTTAATTTTAATTTTAATTCATTGGGTTTCATTTAATCCTCACTTAAGTTTGTGATGCCTAAATCCATGTGCTGCTTTCAGGTTTAGTTGTTAGTGTTTTATTGTTAATTTAGACACAAAAAAAGAGTAAATTTGTATCATTTTCAGATTATTGTCCTATCAGTATTGAACAGAATTGTAATTATCCCAAATTTAAAATGATCATACTGTCTGTAGGTGTGCTGAATGAGTATTTTTGGTGTATTCAAATCACTGTGACTTATTAAAAATGGCCTTCTTAAATTAAGAGGAATAATCTATAACACTTACCCCCTCCACAGGTGACAGAGCAAGGGAAAAAGTCAGTTTCCCTCCACTGGTAGCGAATGGGCTGGTAGAACATAAACTGCATCACGGTGTCTTTAGGGCCAGCATATTTTACCTAAGAAGAATGGAAATCCACATATAATGTGCCTGATAAGATCATTTCCTTTTAATAGTCATTTTCATAATCATATCACGAAAAAAGATAAAAGCCATTCATTTTGAAAAGCCAAATGATTTTGACATGTTTAATAAGCAGGAAATGTCCTCAAGGGGCCACAGTCCAACTCCTGATTTCCATATGAAATGCAGCATGCATCATCTTCCACTGAATTTCCGGAGCTGTGATGATCAGTTAAATACTGTTTGCATGCTGCTGCAATTAACTAGAGTAATGAGTCATGTTCAATTATTCTAAAGCCGTAGTGTCAAGACTAATCATGACTCTTCAGGTCGTGACATGAGAAAGTCTAGCATGATTACAGTCATATTGTGCCGTGTTTACAGTTTCATATGCAGAGTAAACATTGATTCTCTTTGCTGCTTTAAACTCATAATGAAGCTTCAAACTGAGTTTGCATGAAAATTTCAGAAACCTTGCTAAAAAAAATAAAACCCAAAAGTTTCATGATGGAACAATAGTTCATGTTTGTGAGTGTGTGTGTACAGGTTTATACACAAGGATGGTAACACCTGAGATCACCTATATTACCCACGAGGGAAATAATGTGATTAATAAGCATATTAAATTGTTTTTTTTTTTCTTGTAAAATATAAAAATACAATTAGAATAAAGTTATATAACTTTTATGTTGTTGTTAAGATGCGATTAATCATGATTAATAGATTTGACAGCACTATGTAATACACAAGTTTGTTATATATAATATTTTTTTGCATTTATATATGCATGTATAAATGATAATATGTACATGTTTGGTACAGTATATGATGAATGCTATATAATAAACAAAATAAATTACAATATATAAATAAACATACAAATAATAATTATATATCATTATTATGTGTGTGTGTTTTATATATATATATATATATATAACTTAAAACTATATATAAAACGTATATATATATTATATATATTATATATATAACTTATATATAATTATATATATCATTATTATGTGTGTGTGTTTTATATATATATATATATATATATATATATATATAACTTAAAACTATATATAAAACTTATATATATATATATATATATATTTAAATAACTTACAGTAAATATATATATATATATATATATATATATAACTTGTATATTATAAATTAAATCATATACAGAACAAAAATGTTTATAATTATTATACATAAAATAAAATAAAAACATAATTGAGAATACAACATCAATACAACAGACCATCCACAAGTGCTGAATGTTTAGCATTACATCTCTTTTTGTATGTTATAGAAAAAATAAAATAATACACGTTGAAACAAGCAAATTGTGATAGAAATAAAAAATAAAAAAGTGAAACTAGACCTATAAAATCTTAAGGGGTACATCAAGTGCATTTCTTAATAAGGTTGGAAACTCCAACACAAGAGAAAATACCTATCCATTGAAAGAGCGAATATCTCTAGCAATGAGTTTCAGCTGCTTTCTAGTACCACTTGCAGATAGATAGATCTACTGTTCAGTTTTCATTACACACCTTAATGGTGAAGTCTGCAGACAGCGGGCCGTAGCAGCGGAGTGTCTGTCTTTCTGCTCCTCTCTGGTACTCCACCGTATTGTTGCCCAAAGTGTGAGGACCTGAAGAGCTGAACACAATCTCTTCTCTCCGGCTGTTTGGTGCTTGGGCTTCAATCACTGAAACAGGACATTTCAGGTTCTGTGAGTTATATTGGGGATTACCACAGATACAATATTACTGAGAGTTATTGCTGAAACAGGTGGCCCGAGACACCACACCTGTCTCTGTGACAGTGCTAAAGTCTGAAAACAGCAGAAACTGTCAGTGGAGTGTTTTCTAACTGTTTTCTATACAGTAACACCGTCAATCACGCTTTTAGAGGCTGGAGATTTAAACTGAGGTGTGGTTGATCTTGCTGTTTTTGTAAACCACCAATGGCCTTAAAGGGATACTCCACCCTTTTTTTCATATTAAACTATGTTATTCCCTTAACTAAGACGAGTTGATACATAGCTCTTTAGTCTCAGTGCATGCACTCAATCGCTCTGAGGCGCGAGACACTTCGATCGCACTTAACTAGCCCAGTTCATTCAAAATGGGCCAAGCAGGCCAATTGCTGTGGTATTCCGCCATACAATATAGTTATCCAATTTACACACTTAGAAAAGCGCACCGTTTTAGTTTGTGTCACCGTCCTATGTCGAGTTACACTACTCGTGTAACTGTATTTAAATAGGGAAAACGTGGAGGTGTGTGGTCACTTCTCTGCTTGGCCCATTTTGAATGAACTGGGCTAGTTAAGTGCTATCAAAGTGTCTCAAAGTGTCTTAATGTTAAAAAAACGGTGGAGTATCAATTTAATAGTGGAATTATGACACGAATTTGGGTCTTTTTGGCCATTTTTTAATGATAAAGAGAGGACAGGAGATATGGTGGAATTAGCTGTCAAATCGATTAATCGCAATTAATCACATCTAACATAAAAGTTTGTGTTTATATAATATGTGTGTGTATATACACATTATATACATGCATTATATAAACACAAACTTTTATGTTAGATGCGATTAATCGATTTGACAGCCCTTAGTTATATTATTATTAATATTAGGAATAATAAATTCATATTGTTCACAATACTCTTTTTTAATTTACTATAACCAGTAACTTTACAATGAGTTTCCATTTGATAACAATTTGTTAACTAACTACATTAGTGAACATTAATGATGGCAAATACTTACTAAATGTTTGGTAATGTTCATTTTAACACTAATACATTCTTACAATCAGAAGTTGCATCTATTAATATTATTTATTTTACACACACACACACACACACACACACATACGCACACACGACTCCATTCTGGCTTGTAACGTCCACTTTGATCCAAATAAATGGCCAAAATAATTGTTTCACCCTGAAATATGTCACTTTATGGAGGTAAAAGTAGGAAACTTCATTTCACATGAATTTTGTGTCGAAATTTTGAACAATGAGAGAGAAAAAAAAATTCTTCGATCTCTCACTCCCACATTAAATGTTTCAAGTCATAAAATATCAAATCATTGTTTGTTGTTAAAAAAATTCCCAATGTGATCTTGACAATTTCGAATGTAAATAAATGTCTTTCCGTTGTTTGCACATTGATACATCGTTCTGGGAATAATTGCAGACCCTTCATGTAAATAAAGCAACAGAACAACATGTGTTTGCGGTGAGGGAAAAATCAAACAACTGGTCAAAGCGGCGAGAGAGCGTCTGGCAGCAGCTGAATATAATTATACCTTCTCGAAACAGCTCACAAAGACATTCAATTCCCACATTGTCGTTGTTCTGACAATAAAAAATGGCAGTTAAAATTAATTTGCTTAGTCAAATGGATTGAATGAGGCTTTTTCTGTGATGTGGTAGATTACAGATTAGAAGTACTTTTAGCAATGGCAATTATTAGAACATTTACAACATCTCAATGCACAAATCTATAGGGCAGGTTCATAAACTTGGCTGTTATACAGTAGATATTGGATTATACAGTACGTTTTCTTTATTTTTCTAGTCTTTTAGGCTATTATCTGTATTTTCTCATTTATTATGTGAGCTTTGGGATAGAGCCATCTTCAGGTCACCCAAACCCCATTTTTGAAACATGGGACAAGTCAAACACCCACTAAATACCCTGTAGTTCTTGATGGAGATCTAGTTTGCAACCAAAAAGAAGTAATGGGCAGGTTATGGGGTTTAGATATCAGTGTGTGTAGTTTGAAACGTGGTTTTCCACAGAACGGAAGTGTGTATTTGTGTGAGTGTGGGTCCATCGGATGTGGAACGGTACTTTGGGATTGGACTTCAGCTTACTCCTCGTGTCCGTTATGGAAGTCTGCTAGATTACTGGCTCTGTCTCCATCGTACTGGGCTTTCAGCCACCACAAATTAGCCTGCATGAACACTTCATTCTTCTGCTCTATCCTGAAGTTCCCTCAAACCTCTTAGCATTTGTCCAACTCAGGTAATAGGAAATCTCTTTTTTCGTTCTTTTTTGGTCTTTCGGGCTAGATAGATATATAAAATCCATATGAATTCCCACACTGTGCTACTACACCAGGCGACTGTGTCAAATAGGGTTTGGCTGTGTCACTGTGGAGGCATTGTGAACTTCAGACTACATTGCAGATGTTGGAAGAGCGCTTTTGAAATACCTCTGATGACCTGTGACAACTTTCTGAGAGAGGCACAGATGTAAACTGATTAAAAATAATAATAATAATAAAATAAAACATAGGGAAAATTATTATGACAAATGACATTGTGAGATGTAAGACTTTCATTGAAGGTAACCAAATAAGTAAATACATTTCTAGTATAATTTTATAATCCAAGAAATATAATACATTTAATCAAATATAGTATATTCTTTATAAACTGCTCAACGTGGATGAATCTCATGACGATATTTAACCCCACAATAAATAAAACTAAATAAATAAAAATAGCATTTTTTTTCTTTTTTTATTTTATTAAACCTACTTCCTTTAGTCATTATCAGTGTTACCAATAGGATTTTGTGAGAGTGTGGTGAGTGGACCTTGGTCGCTCTTGTGGGTCCGCATGCATTTTATTTTGGTGGAAAACTTCTGTCAAAACAGGTTTACAAGGTTTTAAAGGTTCACGGGCTGCCGCAGTCTATGAATGGGAAACGCTGAAATATTGTAATTTAACAAATAAAAAATAAATCAGAGTTTAAAACATTACTTTTATTTGAAATAAAGATGAAATAAGTTGAAGTTGAAGCACTACAATTATTAACTGGAAATCAAATAACACAAACTAAAACTGATAAAAACCAATATTTAAAAAAACACAAAACTAATAAAATGACAAAAGCACATTGAAATTACAAAAAAAAAATTAACCTGAAAATTAAAAATATAAAAATAAAAGCTGATTCAAAATATGAATAAAACATTTAAATAACACTGATATAAATAAAGTATAAAATAAAGTATAAAAACGACAAATAAGCTTCACTTTCTTTAGGATAAAGATAATTTCTCATATTTCAATTGATTTTAGGATGAAATAGGATTTGTCATTCGAACGATACCCAATGTTGTTAAAGTCCCAATGAAATCAAAATTGACCATACTCACTTTGTTTTCCTAAATTGATCGTTTTGTGGTGAACAATTCATACATGCAAGTCAATCCACACAAAAAAAATTTTTGGCTTCGTAATCTTTAATCAAATTTTGAAAATGCCCCCTCCCTCTGCATTGGAGGACCTTGCCCGATGACCTAGGCTTTACAGTTTGGGTGTCTCCTTAACATCCATAACCACGCCCCTCCAACTGACAGCTGCTGTGTGTTTGCGAGCACCGAGCGAGCATTGATTGACAGCGTGTGTAAACTTGCGTCATCCTCCATTTCAGAATGAAAGACCCATTTTTCTAGATCCAATCAGGTGCTAGTTGGAAAAAAAAAGCCACACCCACTATTTTGCCTCATTTAGTATTCTGTTTCCCTCGGAAATACGTCACAACACTGGAGAAAAATCGTGTGCAACTTCCGGTTCACGGGGACTTTAACTTTTAGATTTCAAAAATTCTCAATGGAACAAAAAACTAGAGAGTGTGGAAAAACGAGCAACTTCTTGACAAGTTGAATGTCATCTTGCTAACCCTCGAAACGCTGTAAGACACTATTATAATTGCACTTTAAGGCCTCGGCCCTGAGGAAGAAAGCTGGATTAATTCATATTGTTAATGTTGATTCTCCAAAGAAAAGCCTTTCCGGCCTTTGGCGATTGTTAAATGGCTTCAAACCGGCGGATTAAGTTGAGACTTCATGCATGATGGTTTCATGACGAGTCAAGAATTAGACCCAGAAGCTCTGAAACACCACAGATCTTTGAATAAAGTTAACACGGATAATCTCACCAATCATGTCCGGTCCCTTGGCTGTGATTCTGAGGCCTCTGCTACCCATTGGCACTTCCATCACCGTCTTCATGGCTGAAGAAGAAGAAGAATTGCAAACCAGAGACTCGTTAAAACGACACATAATACAGTGACAGCATCCTAACTGCACCATGGCAGATGTGTGGGAAATCCATATAGAGTTGAGTTATATTATTCATGTATTAAAGGAGTAATGGAATATAATAACAGTGTTTTTTTTTTTGAGTAAGCCATAGCATTTGTGCATTATACTACAAGTATTTAGGCTACTCTTTTTCATACAAATACCATAGAAACCAGTTACATTTTATAGTGGTATTGAGGTGCTACTCACTCTAAAAAATTCTGGGTTTTTTCAACCCAAATTTGGGTCAAAAATGGAAAAATGTTGGGTTAAAAACGCAATTAAAAATGTACAGTTGAAAGTGAAAGTTGGGTTAATTTGAAATTACATTTTTAACCCAACATTTGGGTTTGTCCATATTTTACCCAAATTTGGGTTCAAACAACCCAGCATTGATTAGAGTATGCATGGTTTTAACTGTGGTTATAAAGATCTTAATGTCTGCTACTATGAAATTTTAATAAAACTCAAACAGATAGAATATTCACATTTTACCATATAAAAATGAGATTGTTCAAATTTTTACTGTTTTTGTTAACGAACATAAATTTGCATCTGCATCCAAACTCAAGCTAGTGTACTGTAAAATGTGTATTTCCAAGAGACAAAATATCACCTGATAGGACATAAACTACGAAATTCATTTGTAAATTAAGATATTTGTTTTCTTAAAAAAAAATGACTGGAAAAGTGCAAATAATTTTAAAAAGTGTAGTTTTTTTCATGTTCTGACAATAAAGAGCAATTTAAAACCACAAATTACGGTCTGGTTTATACAGCTTTCACTTAGGAGCAAAAATCTGCCTGAAAGGAACTTATAAAGATTTGACATTTATTGTCAAATCATATCAACTGATATGAAAAAAAATGTTATATTGGTAATGTTTTTGGCCATATCGCCCAGCCCTAGTTTATCGAATAAAAAAGGATTTGAGCTCATTTTTAGAATTTACGCGCATTTTGCCATTTCCATCAAGCTTTTTTTATGTGATCACCCAAAATTCTAATGTTGAATGACATACAGAATATGCAGTAATAGTGTTTCACTCCAAACACTGATCGGAAATACAGCATCCCTCACAGCTCATGTCAGTATCCATTGTGCACGTAAATACAGTCATTACATTTGAGAGTAAATGAGTTGCAAACACACAGACACTGCAACTCTGACACACTTACTGTAATGTGTTCAAACTCTCTCCATAAAAAAAAAAAACATTTGTGGCTTCTTAGTGTACTGCTGAAAAAAGAAAACCCACCAATTTCCAGCTCAGTAAACAGAAAACCACAACAGAGAGCAGCCTGAGTGCTTTCAGTTATGGTTGGATTGAGAGCGTTCTGTAAAAGCAAGCGTAATGGGGGTAATGGAGAGAGTGGGGTCGAATACAGGAAATCTCTCCAGTTACTCATCTCTACTACTTTTTTGATTCTTTATTTAGATTTTTTATACACATGGACTTATTACAGGGATAATCCCCTGGAGCAAAGGAATAGTTCCCCCATGAAATGAAAATTATGTCATTAGTAACCCCACTCATGTATTTCCAAACCTGTGGTAGAACAAAAAGGGAGATTTTTTTTGGAATTGGTTTTGAACAACATAAGGATGAGTAAATAAAAAAAATAAATAGAATTGTAAAAAAAAAAAAAAAATTCCCCGCAAGCGTCATGCTCAGTGGTGGTGGTGGGGTGTCTTAAAATATGATCATGCATGATAAAAAAATATATTATTATATTATGTTACTATAATTTTTATCTTAAAAAAATAATGACTGTCATTCATTTGTGGCATCAAACATTCTCCCCCCAATAAAGTTGGTTATTAAAGAGCATGTTTGATATAAAAAATGAGATGTGTATAGAAAACAATAAAAAAAATCAATCTAAATATCACTCACACACAGAGTATTTTTTTATTGTGCTTCATTTCCAATCAAGCTGTAATTTTATAAAAATAAAATATGCAAAAAAGTTCCAATTTCACAATGGACACATTACAATAACTTCTTAATATCTTAATTTCCATAAGGAATTTTCAATTAAGCATGCATACTACTGTATGGCTAAATCCATGACATGCAAATGATCCACAACAAGGCAAAAAAATCAGCCATTTTATATAACCGGGATCTTGCTCAAGTGACAAAATGGATAATCATGGCTTGAGGAAATTTTTAAAAAATGAAAATGCATGATAAAAGAGATGAATTATTACCTATAAATTATAAATTCATAACATGCTTGCTATGAAATTAGCAACAAAAAAGGCCAAGGAATCAGCTATTTCCTGTTTCCTATATGGGAATGTTCATGATTTTGAAGAAAAATAAAAAATAAAACAAAATGTTATGCATGTATTATAGCCCTTGGAGATTTATAGACAAATAAGTGTGTGTCTTTACTTTTTTTTTTTTTTTTTTAAAGTGTCCCTGGTTTCAACAGCAAACACCCTTAGCTTGTAGCCTGACAAGCTACAGCCTTTAAAGTAGCTTCCTTAATAACTTCTTTAACTGAGACACTTTAGGGTCAAATATAAAGTGAGTGGCCTGTGTAGATGCAAAGTGCTAATGCCGTTTATTGCATTAGCAGGAATTGATGTAGGCAAAGAGGTGTTTTTCCCTTCGCTCGGCAATGCTCACCGCATCCAGCAATTACAGGGCTTGGAAATGCGCCAACATCATGGGAGCCCCAAAATATTTACTTTTGGAAACATATATAGAAAGTACTGGAATTTATTGCTATAATGAAAAAAGTTTCAGACACCAGTCAGTTGTAAACAGGGTAAAAAATGCCCAAACAATGCTGCGTTTCAAAAATACCAATAAAAAAAAACCCAAGACGTAATTGCCCTCGCTTTAAAAATAACCCAACCGTGCAAGTGTGACTTCAAATTTGTTTAAAACGATGGAGAAAAAAGTAATCTAATGTGGCTAACTGCTCCACAAAGATGCATCGACCCGCAAGTGAAATTAAAAATCACACAAGCGTTCCCACAATGCATCTGTGTTTCTATCGCTCTCCTTTAAAAAAAATGCAGAAATGAGCCACTGCCGAGTAAAAGGAATGAATTATAAGAGCCAGAGGCTCATTAGCAGCTTTATTGCATTTTAATATTAACAGATCCATGTGACGCTCTGGAATCCTGACAGTCATCCAGCCCGGATTGAAGTCTTTTGGGGAATGACCTATCCGATCACCGGACTTCCATCTGGAGACCTCATGACGGCTCTACGACTAACGAGAAGCCTACGTGTCAGTGCCACGCATGTGAATTATTAGTGAGACGGCTTTTATTAAAGAATGCATAACTTGTTTGGATCGAATTACCTCGTTTTTGGTTTAACAGGCTTTGAAAATGAATAGCATGATTGTGTGAAAATGTCTTGGTTAGGAGAAAAGTTCCAGTCACTCAGGTTCTGTTCCAAGTAAGCTGCATTGCTTTCTATTTCCTACAGTCAGAACGCTTTCTCAGGCAGCATCAACCGAAATAAAACCTATTTGGAATGATCTATGACGCAACTCAAAATTAGAGATGATAGATATTTATTTATTATGAATTTACAGCCATCAGCATTTTGGTTATATAGCATGGAAAAGGCAGATACTGATGGTTTTGATTAATTACTGTAACTGCATGAAGGCACTGAGTTGTAAAATGTCTGTTGCATAATCCAATTTATCTGTAGAAAAAAATGTAATTCTCGACAAAACAAAATGAAACTTGCATTGTCAAGAAAGTGTTTTTAAGCCTTGCCAATTTAAATATACAAGTGCAAAAAGGCACAAATTTGGTACTCGATGAAGTTTTGTGTGTGCAGTAGTGATGTAGTACAGAGATTTCTGCTTTCTCAGACTCGTCTCGGACTTGTTCCTTCAAAGACTCGGTCTTGACTCGACTCGACCCTTCAAATACTCGGTCTTGACTCGGACTCGGACCACAGTGGGAGGAGAAGGACTCGAGATTTTTTTTACAGTCAATACAGTCGAGTCCGAGTCAAGACCGAGTCTTTAAAGGGTCAAGTCCAAGTTGAAATCAAGTCCATTGGTTTTCAAATACAGTCAAGTCCGAGTCAAGACCGAGTCTTTGAAGGGTCGAGTCCGAGTCGAGATGGAGTCCATTGGTTTTCAAATACAGTCGAGTCCGAGTCAAGACCGGGTCTTTGAAGGGTCAAGTCCGAGTTGAAATCGAGTCCATTGGTTTTCAAATACAGTCAAGTCCGAGTCAAGACCGAGTCTTTGAAGGGTCGAGTCCGAGTCGAGATCGAGTCCATTGGTTTTCAAATACAGTCGAGTCCGAGTCAAGACCGGGTCTTTGAAGGGTCGAGTCCGAGTCGAAATCGAGTCCATTGGTTTTCAAATACAGTCAAGTCCGAGTCAAGACCGAGTCTTTGAAGGGTCGAGTCCGAGTCGAGATCGAATCCATTGGTTTTCAAATACAGTCGAGTCCGAGTCAAGACCGAGTCTTTGAAGGGTCGAGTCCGAGTCCGAGTCGAAATCGAGTTCGTTGGTTTTCAAATACAGTCGAGTCCGAGTCTTTGAAGGGTCGAGTCCAAGTCGAAATCGAGTCCGTTGGTTTTCAAATACAGTCGAGTCCGGGTCAAGACCGAGTCTTTGAAGGGTCGAGTCTGAGTCAAGACCGAGTCTTTGAAGGGTCGAGTACGAGTCGAAATCGAGTCCGTTGGTTTTCAAATACAATCGAGTCCGAGTCAAGACCGAGTCTTTGAAGGGTCGAGTCCGAGACGAAATCGAGTCCGTTGGTTTTCAAATACAATTGAGTCCGAGTCAAGACCGAGTCTTTGAAGGGTCGAGTCCGAGACGAGATCGAATCCATTGGTTTTCAAATACAGTCGAGTCCGAGTCAAGACCGGGTCTTTGAAGGGTCGAGTCCGAGTCGAGACAGAGTCCGTTGGTTTTCAAATACAGTCGAATGAAAATGAAAATTCAGCCATCAAAGGAATATATTTTACAACAGATATTTCAAAATGTGATATTATTTCACAATGGATCTGTTTTTACTATATTTTTTAAATCAAACAAACGCAGCCTTGGTGTGCATATAAAAGATTTCTTTCAAAAACATAAAAAATGTAAAGTTTTGAACAGTAATGTATATGTTTAATTAACTTGTCTCGTGTCATCCATCTCGCAACGCATTTTTCCTAAAAAGATACATGTGATGCTGCCAAAGGTCTCTTCGAAGACAGTCATGCTACCTACGCTTTGGAACAGCCTTTGCGTGGGGAGTGTACTTGCCTAAAAATGCAGCTTACGCAGCGTTTTAAGTTTTGGAAAGGAGCCGTGATCAGAGCCGTTTGAGCACACTGCTGTAAGACAAAGGAATTTTTGGATGAGGAAAAATCCTCGGCAGCCATCGAACACAAGACACTGCAGAGTCTTACCAAAAACAATATAAAACTCAAGGCAAGAACACTGTAAAGTGCCACAGAAATAGCCTTGTGCTCCTCAGGCTGGCATGTTTTAAAGGCAACATTCAAGCCGTGCAGCGTGCAGAAAGAAAAAAAATAGCTGTCTTAATTAATTTGGGGTGTGGTTGTTACATAAAACAGTTAGGTTATTTGATATTTTTAAACAGACATGATTTCAGCAATGGCGTCATGCCTAAAAAACAAATACTTGCCCGGCAGACAGAAACACAAACTGAGTATTTGGGTAATAATCTTAAAGAAATGACAACTAGCTATTTACAAGCAAAAGCCACAGCATTAAGTGTGTTATTTATGACAAGTGGACTGAGAATCCCTCACATGCTTTAAAGGGAATCAATAACTCTATCTTCAGTCCCAGAATGCAAACAATCCGACTGCTGGCAATCACATAAATTAAGCAGGCTAATAAAGCTGCCAATGCTTGCACTAACCGAAGACTACAGGGAATGTAAGACTGCCTAAAACACAACCGTTTATGGCTTTGGTGTTTCTGAACCTTTAAGATTATTTGATTTGATACAGCAATAAACTTCAAAAAAGGGGGGGAAATAGTCCAATGACTCATTCTAACATTCAGAATCATGTAGAGCTGCATGGTTAATTGGAATAAAAACAAAATCAATATATGGCTAAGTGTGATTTTTAAAGGAAATGACTACAGTATACAGTATGCACTGTGTGTTTCAGAGTGATATTTTCAGTGTCTCAGATTGGATCAGTTCAGAGTAAATGCTGCTCCACATGAACTCATCTCTTCATCTTCTCTGAGTTTGGGTCACTTAAAATATGTATTTAAGAATGCAACATACACCAACCATTTTACCAAACTTGTAATGAAAAGCTTTTGTAACGAAAAACAACTACTGTAAAGAAGCTTTAAGGGCTCCCTGCCGTTTTCTGCCAGAATAAAATCTTAATAATTCAGTGGTTGAAAATGAAGAAATTATGACAGCCATAAATATATATTATTATTTAGGGATGTCTAAATAATAATAATAATAATAAAAAAGTATCATTACTACTACTATTACTATATTTTTATAAAATAATCAATTTGTTTAATTTTGCAGAGGGATATTAAAATAGTAGGGGTGTAACGATACCCTCATGTCACGATTCGATACATATCACGATACTGAACACACAATACAATATTATTGCGATACTCCAAGACATGTGGTAAAAAGTTAAGAAAAAATGTACTATTGATTAAAATGCTAAATTTGATATTAAGTTGTGGGTTTAAATGAATAGGCTTGGACTTGGTGCTTGTAACCAAAAAACAGTGATGACACCATAATAAAAATATTCATGATTCTGCAGCTGAAAATACAGAATTATTTTAGATGAAAATTCTTGCACTCTTTCACTGACTAGATATATTTAAATAATGTCGGGCACTTTTTACTGGAAACATCAGACATTTGGCATCATCAGGACCCACAAATATTGCATTATATGCAATATATTCCATATATTTGTGCATATTATTGCATTATTATACATTATAATCAACATTATATATAGTAGTTCAATGTAGTACTTACACTAAAACTCTGAAAACTATTGGATCTGAAAACTGTTGCATTGTTGTATTGCGATATATTGTGGCACGATATATAGTTACACCCCTATAAAATAGTAATATTTCATTTGTTTAATATTTTGGATGGACGGATGGATGGATGGATGGATGGATGGATGGATGGATGAAATGTGCATCCCTAGATGCGTTGTACAATTTATGACCAAAAATGCATTCAAATTCAAAACTCAAACACTAGCTTTAGAACCAATCCCAGTCCAAATGTCACTAAGATCAATAAACAAAGCGATACTCCAAAAACAAAACCAGCAAAGAAGAATGTGCTTCTGTATGTGTGTACCTACGTTCTTCAGGTGAGACGTGGGGCAGCGCCTGGCCTCGGACTAGTCGGCAAGTGGAACCGTCTCCAGCGCACACGCCACAGTTGTCTTCTTTAGCATTGCTTCCCAGTTGTCGGTCACAGCCAACTTCCTATAATAAATGACAGAGGAACCACTCAGAAAAAGGCCAAATGGGACAGAAAGGACAAAGAATGGCAGTCGAGTTACACTCAAGTCACAAAAAAATGACTTGAGACTTGACTTACTCTCCAAATTAGCCTCATTATCCACTACAGCATTCATGCCCAGAGCTGAAACACTATTTTGAGAGAAGGTAATTGATTTCTGACTTGTCTACGGGACCAACAATTCATGCTTCCCCCATAACAGAACAGAAACTGACTATAAAATGAATGCACCGAGAAGCTGGCCGGTGCACGACTCCAAACTACAATGTTTAAGCTCTAACTAGCATCATCAAAATTCATGGACAGCCAACATATAAAACATGAGAGAACACCAAATCATTTTTCTGAATATTTCATCCCTTGTGCACAAGTTCGCTCCCAGAATCCTCAATATTTACCAAGAAATCTGTGCTACTCACAGTGATGTTCTGCAAAGAATTTGCCATCTGTGCAAGAAAAGCTGCCCAGCTTTAATGCAAAATTCTGTTTACACTTGCAGGGCAACAGCCAGAGACAGCAAACAGCATGACTTTACTCGGTAGCTCTGGTAAACAAGCACAAATAAACAGACAAGCTTCATTTACGCCAATTTACCTAATACTCACAGGAGCTGAGGTCAAAATATGTGCAACGCAAAGGATGTTTCATTAACACTTTAGAATTCAGTTAACAATGCAGTACTGCTTTGAATTCTGATGATTGGATATGATTTGGCTTGAGTTTATTGTGTTTCTTTGCCGTTGGCCAAAATGAAAAGCTGAAAGTCTACAGAAAACATTAAGAGAACTGTGAGAAAGTTTGTCCAAAAATGTTTACTTATCGTCAGGCTGTTCCAAACTTGTATGACTTTTTTTTGTGTGTGTGTGTGTGTGTTTGGAACAGAAAATGAAGTTTAGTAGAATGTTCAAGGTGTTCTTGTAATTACAAAACAAAATTGAATTTGAATGGAGACTGAGCTCAACAAATGACCAAAACAGCTCCATAAAAGACTGTGCACTTTATTGCAAGTATTACCAAAGCCTATACAATACTGTAGCTTTGTGTGAGGAATAGACAAACACATTTAAATTTAATCTGAAAACTGGTTGATCCCCACGTCGCTGTTCTAGCTCTCCAGAGCAAATACAGTGCGGCGAATCTCCCAATGAATGCTCGATCAACATAAAAAAAGATGGCCGCCAAGGGGTTTCGATTTTGACGCGCGAGACGTGCGTAAATTTCACTTCAAACTTTAGATTTGACACGCGAATTAACACAAAGTGGTCAAGCGTCAAACTAGATGCGGTAGACGCGAATTTGACGCGATATTAGCGTCCGGTGTGAACGTAGCATTAGACTTTCACCAGAAATATCGCTGTGCATAGAGCCCATAGGAACTACCATTTTTTAAAAAGCTGTGAAAACACACAGTTTATAGTCCATATTTACTCCACAATAATTCCATGAACATGGAAAACCGTTATAGATGGACCAGCGCATTTATGCTTAGCTAGCGACGCTACAATACTATTTCGTATACTGCTCACTTTCTTTGTTTAAAGGGGTGGTATAATGCCCCTTTTTACAAGATGTAAAATAAGACTCTGATGTCCCCAGAGTGTGTATCTGAAGTTTTAGCTCAAAATGCCCCACGTATATTTTTGTATAACATGCTAAAATTGTCCCTTTTTGAGGGTGAGCAAAACCCATTGTTTTGTGTGTGTTCCTTTAAATCCAAATGAGCAGCACAGAGGGCGGAGCTTCAAGAGCTCATGTCTGTTAGCAGCTCCATTACCTCACAGAGACACACACTAAAATTTAAGAAACTGTTCTGTCTTTTATGTTCAAACCAGAGTGGCAACTTGAGGAAAGCAACAGGATGTTTATGAAAGGTTAGTTTATGAATTTATGTAGCCGAGTTAACCATCTTCTAGTCATTGATTAAATTTTAGGGTTTGTGATGTCGCTAACCCGGGATGAAGCTTGTGTAGTCCCTCTCAGTTGTTTTTTTGTAGTCCTTAAAAAGCAATTACTGTAAAAAAAAAAATATCTCCCTTTGCTTTGAACTTTGAGCATCGTAACTTTCCAGATGTATTTTATGCTCAAACAGCAACATTACACACTAACTAAAGTTAGAAAAGTGAAATCATAATCAACTACCCCTTTAACAGTTCAATCTAATAACATATTAGATAGGACAGTTAAACAAATCATAAACGAATGTATATGGAGAATAGGACCACTGTGTGCTCAAGCTCTGGTGTACCGATCAAAGTAAAACTCCACCACACTGTCAAAATAAAAGTCCCACACAATAACCTAACCAGAGTGGCAGGATATAAGTGACGGCTTATGTTGCTTAAGAGTTCCTACAGGCCGTGTGAATGCAACCAGGAAAATGTTTAGTTCCAGGAGGACCGCCCTGGTGGCAAGTTCCTATAAATACCCGGAACGAAAGTCACAATTTCTATATTTGGGTGAACTATTTCTTTGAGCAGATCAAACATAGCCAAGCTGACTTAAAAACACTGCAAAGTTATTTAAGCACTAGGTGACCTAGAAAGTTATTTGTGAAATGAATGCTAAATTAGTGCTAAATCAAGTCTAATATGTATGCAAGCTTTCAACCAAAGTAATTACCGTACAGTAGTTTCCAAGCAACTTCTTTTTGGAAATCCTGCGTTTTAACTTCCTAAATTGGAGCCATGGTCAAATGGAAACTCAATGCCTGTCTTTCTGTCGATTCGGCCTGTTTCTCTCTTTTGCTCACACAAGGACACAGAACTGAGGTCAATTCTGGCAGAATCGTGACCTAAATATACGCCAAATCCACACAAACGTAACAGTGAAAAAGAGAGACGGTTTTCCTATGTTTATGGTCATTATTTCATTATCTTTTCACTTTAGCTGCAGTTTTTTATTATTATTATTATTTTTTTAGGAAATGTGAACTGCGCAGTCAGAAACATCCAGAATGGAAAACCTGTTGGCGTCAGTCCCACCAAACAATAACATTAAGCTTTTGGACACGCAATAAAAAAGACTGATACTATGGCAGAAGCAGATGGTTTGGTAACTCCAGTGGATGGAGATCTGATCCAAATATATTCAGGAAAAGAAATGGATAAAACTGTAAAGCTTATTCTCATTGTGCTAATATTACTGTAATGCATGTCAGAACAGAGCTGAAAAGGTCAAGAATTCTCCCTCGTAAATACTGAGTGACTTTGGCTTCTGAAGAACGTTTTTCACCTCATCAAAAAGCCTAGACTGTACTTTAAAGGACAGAGGTCTTAACTTAAGCGCTGTAAATGCTCACTTAAGTAGGCTTATGCATAAATAACATTTTCGGATTTCAGTTTTTAACAGAACTTTTGGTTTTCTGGGAGTTTTGCCATCTCATACTTCGTTCAAGTGCACCTGGTAAGCACCTAGTTCCGCTAGACAGTCGTTTTTACAACTTCTCACAAATCCAAGCCAGAAACAAAGTACAAAAACAGCCAAAACTAAGCACATAAACAATGGAAAAGGTTCAAATTAATCCTTATGAATCGAGTGGTTTACTTCAAGTCTTGTAACGAAATTGTTGAACAGATTTATTTGTAGCTTTTGTTCACATATAAATACATACGCAGAGCACATAACATACAGTAGTTCAGTAAACTACAGTTTAAAGGACAAGTTCGGTATTTTACAATTAAAGCCCTGTTTTAAGATCGTTTCTGATGAAATAGAATGGTTAAGATTGTTTTTTAAGACAAATGCTGCTGTCCCGAGAATTTTCGGTTTCTGTTCACAAAGACGTGAAACTCACCGAGTGGTCTGGGGTGTTCACTAATATGCTCACACAAAAATCGCTGCAAAAGATGCTTTCCAACAGGTGTTTTACCATTTATTGTAAAACTGTAGACCTATTTTTCCGAACAACTCACAACCGTACATTCTTCCGTTGAGAGCTTGAATTATCGACACTCCAGCCCAGTTGGTGGCGATAATGCACCTTTGCCAATTGCAAGCAAACCACTTGTATAGTGTAGCCTACGATACCGTGACTGCATAAGACTACAGAAAGAATACAAACAACCCCATTTCCGTTTCCAGTGGCGGAGTAATACCATACATCACAGAACATACGATACAAGTCAATGGAGTTGTACAAAAACTACGATAAAACCTGTTGGAAAGCATCTTTTGCAGCGATTTTTGTGTGAGCATATCAGTTAACACCCCAGACCACTCGGTGAGTTTCACGTCTTTGTAAACTAAAGTTTTATGTGTTTTATGAAGGATTGTTCCTGTGCACCTATGCTACCATTGTAGAGGTGTGGGGGTGCAACCACAGAAACTGAAAATTCTCCGGACAGCAGCATCTTTCTAAAAAACAATCTTAACCATTCTATTTCATCAGAAACGATTTTAAAACAGGGCTTTAATTGTAAAATACCGAACTTGTCCTTTAATAAAAATCCATGCTTTGCTCTGTGCTGAAAACATAACAAACTGTGACTTCAAAACGGAAGTATACATACCAAACCATCATTTACAGTTACACCCCTAGTGTTTACCATATGTGATGTTCAATTTGTATGTGTGTAGATCATAGTTTAGACATAAATAAAATCATAAATTAAATCTATTCATCATATACTTCAACAAGACTTGGATTAAACTGCCTGATAAATATGGATTCATTTTGCAATGCCTTTATGACCTTTTAGGATCTTTTTAGTTACCAGGAATTTCAAAAGAGTGACAGAAACCTCTTTGGTTTCATGAAAAATATCTTCATTTGTGTTTCGAAGATTAACCAAAGTCTTGTGTTTGGAGCGACATTTTGTGTGAACTATCCCTTTAAATAGACAACTGAGCATAGTAAACATCTAATGCTCGCTATAGTGCCCCTAGTGGCAACTCTTATGATGTAATGCTCTGATATTTCAAACTCGAAGGGAGCATCACTGGCAGCTTCCGTAGCTAAGTTAATACAGTAACGGTTACCTGACAGATCCCACTGATACACATATCCAGAGAGTCCGCTTTACACCGAGTGCCGTCCAACACTTTGGGCGCCAGTTCCACCACCAGGCTTTTCCCCCGGGCCTGACATCGGAGGGTGCAGGGAGAAATAGGGTCGTACGTCACAGGTATCCACTCGTAGGTTTGTCCCTGGTACTTGATGTCATTGTGGGCGGAGCATTGTTGAGCCCTGAAGTCACCTGACTCTAGAGGACAGTCCTGATTGGAAAATGAAAATTTGGCAGCTTTCAGATGTTTTTTACATCTTTCAAATCATAATATAATAACACTGACATTTAAAAGACCCAACAGTAACAGCTAGCCTGAAAATGACACAGGAAATATTATTTTCTATGTGGCAAGATAAAATCGTGACCTTATGCGTAACTTCATAAAGCGTATGCAGATGACCGGGTGCATTAATGAATGGAGACAGTGTAATTGAACTGTGGCAAACCACCGTGTTTTGAAAAACAATATTTCCTATGTCATCTCCTGTGCACTGAAGAAAACCACAATTCTTCCTCTATAGCTTGGGACTTTGAACTCATTTAATCATTCGATCGGCTCAGAAACCCCCATCAGTGGTGCCCATAATTGAAACGTCTCAATCGGATAGAGTGATCACAAATGTCAGGATCAGTAATGGAAATGAAAAGAACAATTCAACAACAAATCTCATCAATGGCAATCATGAAGCCTGACAGGGAAGACCAAGCATCAGTTCTCACTGTTTTGATGGAAATTGAATAAATGTTATGCTGGGAATCTTTCCCAGATGGCTCTGATTGGAATTGTGGGTGAAGGAGGAATGTGGTTTCAGATGAAACCACTTCAATGGTAGAAAAACACTTGCTTTTGATGAAAATGGTCCTTGAAACACATGGGCATCTAACAGCTCTCAAAATGAGTTTGTCGAGCAGTATTGTCTGAAGCATAAAGCACAATTCTGGTTCTGATACCACTAAACAACTCTTGTTAATAACAATTCCATTGACATTTATTTTTTAAAATTATTTTTGAGATGTTAATCTAATGAGTTTAAGATTGATTTGTGACTCATTTGAACGATTCATCAAAGAATCAATAAAGTGATTTGTTGACGAATCACTCTATACTGGTCATGCATAATACAATCTTATAAAATAATTTCTATTCCTCCCTCACTTCTCTTAGGGAGCCCTTAAAGCAGGGGTGTCCATTCCTTCTCCTGGAGGGCCACTGTCCTGCAAAGTTTATCTCCAACTCCAATTAAAGACTCCTTAACCAGCTAATCAAGGTCTTACTAGGCATAAAAGAAACTTCCAGGCAGTTGTGTTGAGGCAAGCTAAACTCTGCAGGAGAGAGGCCCTCCAGGACTGAGTTTGGACATCCCAGCCACAAAAGGGACATGAAATAGGAAATAGGTTGGAGGGAAAACTATATTTAAGTGCATTTGCAAGTGAACACATAGTGTTGCTATAGTGTAGACTGTAAAACGTTTAAAGTACACTGCCAAATTGAGTAAACATGAATTTATGAAAGGTTAAATCCTAAAAACTTGTAGTGTTTCAGCAAAAATCTGTGGAATTCCACTAAAATGGATAATGTTGGTAACAGAAAGAATGACTAAATTACGCCAAATATCTAATAAACAAACACGCAAGGCATGGGGCATCTGTATAAATTTATGGACGACAGGCATTTCAATTCTATATAAATTTGTTGCACTTCTGCAGATGGAGACTCCTGATGAGCCTCATAACATATCGTACTGACTTACTGTGTTGCTGCATGTTCTGTAGCGGATGTTTCTGCCCTCACAGTTCCTGTTGAACAAACACAAAACAACAAAATCAGATATGTTACAAAGTCATTGTTCTTCTTTTTGGTACAGCTTCTCCGTCTTTTGTATCAAGAGGAAAGGAAACACCCATTTATCCCTATAGAAATTATTTTTAGACCTGCTCCTGATCATTTTCCCCAATCGTTCATGAGATTCTTTGTTTGCTGCTTTTCGAGAACATAAAATGAATGCATGCTACGGCATATCAAAATCTAAATTTCCTTGACATAAAGTCTTATTTTCTATTGTGAAATATTTTTCACTTAAGATTGCCAGTCAGGTAATAACAACAACATTGTCAAGCTAGAAGATGTGCATGTCTCTAATGGCAACAAAAAAACATGAATCCAGCTACAGCTGTATGAAATATGCAGCAATGTGTTTTGCGAAAAGGATGTTTAGAGACAGAAATACAGAGAAAAGGACAACAGGATATTGACTTTCTAAATGTCCTATTACCTCAGCCTAAAAGCATTAGCCTATCATATTTCAGATGATTAATTCCATTCAGAAGAGCGGCAGTCACCCTAAACAGAAAAGGTTCACATCACTCTGAGGGATGGAGGGAAGATGCAACCAGACTGTTATTAAGATCTTATTAGAGAATATTTTTCTTCAATCATCCTGCCCTTGAGCAAAAGGATTGAGAATGGAATACTAGTAAATATTTAGAGAATACTGCATAGTATGCACTTGATCCAGCATACAAATTTTTTTTTTAAAGTAACACTGTGTCTACACCGAATGTGATCGTTGTCGTGTCGCACAAAAACAGCTAGTCTACACTGGACGTGACAAAAGTGATCATTGCAAATCCATTTGTTCGGAATTAGCGCGAATGCTTAGCCTGGTTAAAACCAGACCATTCTCAGTTGTAACTGAGTTATGGTCTGGCAAAGCGTCATAGACAAATCATTTCCAGAGGGGCGTCACCGACGGACGTCGCGGGCAGACTTAAAACCAATCAGAGCGATGAAGGAGATGACGTATGCAGAGTGGTGCCCGGCGGAGAGTGTTGTTCTTTGCTCGGTTTTTAACAAAAAGGAAACGTTCAAAATCGCTTAAAAAAGACGCGATAGCTGATTCGAACGAGTGATGTTCGATGGCGGCATCCATCTTTGTAATGTAGGCTACAAAATCTGCTTCAAAATCCCAGCGCTGTCGTCATCCTGTAAAGCCCGCCCCAACGTTTCTGATTGGTGCCTCGATTTCGGCGGATTGGAAATGGGCTTGAATGAGCTCTTTGCCAGACTAACTTTCAGAGCAAATCTAAATTTGCCAGAAGTTGTCTGGGGTTTCCCAGGCTAGCGAATGCTTGAAGTACGTCAGAAAAGGAACAGGGCTTCAGTGTACTGTCTGGAATTTGTTGTGTCGTGTCACGTCATTCTTCATCCAATGTAGACAGAATGACTGATTATGTTATGTATTTGCGTTTGTTGATCCAAGTTCCAATTCCAAGTTATAAAGAGTTTTATAAAACGGATTCTGATTGGTCAAGTGCTGTGCTTTATTCCCGAAAAAACACGGCTATGACCGCTTCCCCCAACGGTTCTATTGATCGCTGCGCAACACTGCGGTTCTTTGTTGTTTTTATTTGAGCTTTCATGCAATTTACACATTGGAACGTTGTTGCTGTTCACAGTCAGGGACTATTTTTTCTAGCGGAAGGAAGGCTTTTAGTGATTTTACATCATGAAAGTTGCACTAATACATTGTTTTTTACTTTAATATTGTGTGGCACTATTTTATAAAAGCAATAAGGTACGAGAGGCTGTGCTGTATCGTGAATAAGTAACGGCTGAAGGGCGTTGTTAGGCACGACGCGAAGCGGTCCCCTATCAAGGGACACCTTAACAGTCTATGGCTGGGCAGGCGTGAAGAGACTCAGGCTTGCCAGGCATTATGTGAAGAGACTCAGTCTTGGCAGGCATACGTGAAGAGACTCAGGCTTGGCAGGCATGACGTGAAGTGGCTCAGGCTTGGCAGGCATAACGTGAAGTGGCTCGGGCTTGGCGGGTACTGTGGAATTGTGGGGTTCCTCTTCCACAATACAGTTGATTTATTGGGCCAAGGACCAGTGGATTTTCCCCCCAGGAAGCTGGGAGTGAATGGGCTCATTAAGACTCACCCTAAATATGTCCTTGAGGGCCACATCATTAAAGTCCACCAGGAGAGAGAGTTTACAAAATCCTGGACAATTAAAGCCCACCAAGTGACAATTCCCCTTGCGTAAACACAGGAGGGCAACTGCTGGGTTCATAGTAGTTCAAGTTTTCTGTAAAAGATCCACTGAAGGCAAGTTGTAGAGAAGAACCCAAGTCTGAACAGCCTGAACTCCGCCCACAATATTTTTTGGTCGGGAAGTTCGGTCTGGACTCGATCCATTGAGGAGTAATTATGATCTGGCAAAAAAAAAATGAACGGGCCAATCAAAATGCCAGGGCGGGCTTTATACGATGATGGACAGATGATCTGCAGGGACGTAATCATCACGTTATCAAAGAGCGCTTGTCAAAGATGACTGCAGCTGGAGAATTGAGATGTATAGATTCCTCTGTCGCGTCTTTTGTAAAATAAAACGACAGCGCATTCATTTTAATAGACAAATGGAGAACTGCAATCAAGGAATTTGTCGATCGGAAAGATATTTTTGCCGTCCTTCATACATGATTCAGGAAAAGGTTAACTTATCAGCTGGCTCTGACGGTCGTTAAGAAGATGGGGCGTAATGAAAAGCCTGTGGTCGTTGTGGTTTCTCCTTTGGTGGCACTCATGGAGAAGTAAGTAAAAGAAGCAACACTCGTTATTTAACTTCTAAAATAAATAAAGTTAGGCTACGTTCTGTATTTGAAAACTGCGCTATGCAAAGGAGTTGACTTACTGCGTTGCTCTGATTGGTTGTAGGTCTACTGACTATCCAATTGAGTGCAGAGGGTTTTTTTTTTTCCTGGTTCGGTTACGACACGCCTCATAATCAAAGCCCAATGGAGGAGTTTCAGACTCATATTCTCTCTTGAATATGAGTATGACGAAGTCAGGCTACTATTATACCACATTAGGGTAGAAAAAAAGTGACTGCTCAACATGTAATTAAAATATAACATCTGCTATTTTCTGATTGGCTGCACTTGTGTCAAAGCAGTTTCTTGTTCAACGAGGACAGTAATATTTAATATTTTATGAAATATTATTTCAATTTAAAATAACTTTTCTATGTGAATGTATTTTAAAATAGAATTTATTTCTGAGATGTGAAGCTGAATTTTCAGCATCATTACTCCAGTCTTCAGTGTCACATGATTCTTTAGAAATCATTCCAATATGCTGATTTGCTTCAGGACACTTTTATGAATACAGCTTTCTTGTTATTTTTGATCAATTTAAGGTGTCCTTGGTGAATTAAAGTATTAATTATATCATATTATTAATAAAAGGACTACTGCAATGGCAATGTACTTCATAATGCAACAGTATGTGTTTTTATTAGCTTAAACTCTTAATCTCTGATCAGTCTTCTCTTTCAGGTCAACTACAGCCTGAGTTGTCTCCACTCTAAACCGTAGATGTCTGTTATTTCTACTCCGGTGCTCTTTAACAGGTGCTCTGTCCTGTGTGCAAGCGATATTGCTCGGATGCGATTCAGAAAGAGCGTCTTTGTTCGCTGACCACATAATCAACTGTGGAATCACTTCCAGATCTTCTTGTAATCAGCAGAACCCAATCACAACACAAGCTGGCCCACTGCTCGAGCGCTTCTAAAATTCTACTGACAATAAACAAAAGGAGGAAGAGAGCGGGGGTAATTCCAGTAGCACACAGCAAACTCATGATGGTCTGTTTAATATCGCAAAGACTTTATCTGTGCAAGACATTTTTCTGTGGATGAAATAGCATCAAAATCAAAAACATTTGATTGACTAATATAAGACCTTCTTTTGTATAAATCCCCAAACCCCGAATCAAACAAACTCAAGAACCCTTTAAACCAAAGAGCAACTTCAAAAATGTAGCAGTATATAAGACAAGAGACAAAAGCTTAACTAACATATCAAAACTTTTTTTTGTTGAAAGGAATTATTATTTTTATTCGGCAGGGACACATTAAATCGATCAAAAGTAACAGTAAAGATGTTTATTTCAAATGAATGCTGTTATTTTGAACTTTCTATTCATCAAGAAATTCCCCCCCAAAAAAATGTATCACGGTTTTTAGAAAAAAATTAAGCAGCACAACTTTTTTTAACATTGATATTAATAAGAAATGTTTCTTGACCAGCAAATCATCATATTAGAATGATTTCTTTAGGATCATGTAACACTGAAGACTTGAGTAATGATGCTGAATATTCAACTTAGAATTTGCAGGAATAAACTGCATTTAAAACATATTAAAATTGAAGACAGATAGTATTATTTTAAATATTTTAAAACTGTTTTACTGTATTTTGATTAAATAAAAGCCTTGGTGAGCATTAGATACTTCTTTAAAACATTTAAAAAATATTACAGACCCAATTCCGACGGGTATTTTACATTCATCCATTTAGCGGGCACCGTTATTCAAAGCAACTTAAAAACCCTTAATGAATGTTCTTGGGGAAAAAAATCCTCACATAGGAAGCAGTTAGATGCAAATCAATGAGAGCAATTTTACATTGAAGGTCAGTAGAAGCATTTCCAATGAGACCTAAAGAGTAATTGGCCCTTTTTCCCGTGTTTTCATTTGGATCCAACCGCTCAATTAGCTCTAAATGAGTATTGTGGCAGCATAAATGGTGTGTGACTTCCATTTTCTATGAGTATTGCTTTATTTTGTCATCTACCTTCCAACAATGAAGTAATAGGCAATGAGCTACAAAAACATAATTGTGTCCAAGATAATAATAATAAAAAATAAAAAAAACAGATATCTATCCAGATTTTAATGCACAGCGACAAGCCATTCATTTGAGTGATTCACACTAAGAGTTGTCTCAGTGAGGACTTATACACCTGAAGAGAGCTATCCGCTAGCATTCCCATTCATTTCAATGGAAGTTGGTCAGTAGGAAGTACACAATTTCTCTCTTAGGTCTGCAGCCAATCACGTGAGCTGTACATAGCATGTGACTAATCACTCTGGAGCAGTATATGGCATAATGGCAGCGTTGACTGGCTAACAACACCATACGAACTCACACAGTCCCAAATCCTATCTATACTGAGCCGGTTTGTAGTGCCGATGCGAGAGTCGACTCCAGAGGGTTAAGAACAGATATAACTTTATCGTTATTATCATTATAGTTATTGTCCTTGGTGTGAATGTTCCTTTAGACGTAATAAGTTGAGAGAAACAGATAGTCCCGCCCCAAACTAATGCCATTGATTGAGCCAGAGTTGGCAATATTTTGATATTTCCACAGTGTTTACACTTTATAAATGTCATATTAAGCTGGGATAGGACAAAGTATGCTAACACAAAAAAAGACGTTTCCCCATTACAAGGTTTACGATTAAACAGTTAACAAACTTACTTCAACAAGTAAAGTCAACAAATTTAGTTTTAATGTTCGAGAAACTAAAATTGGCTAGAAACAAAACAATCCAATTTGCATTTCAAAATGAATATTATGCCCAGAAAACACTTTGCGGTTCCCATGAATCATTCAATTCTCTCTGCTTCATTTTAATGACAACGGCTTCCTTAATATATTCTAAATAATGTAAATTATGCACATGCATAATGTGTACTAACATTATTACTTGAGGAACAAAACCTTTTCTTTGCTTTAGAAGGAGAGAAATAAGACAGAAATAGAAGTTGAATAGCAAAAAAAGAGAGAGAGAGAGAGATACTCGAGTCCAAAGTGTCAGTCAAGTTTTCCATTCTCTCTGGAAACGAAGTCCTCTCTCTGAGGTCAGCGATAACAACAAACAGCCTGACATCATGACAGATATCGTCATGTTGATGACTGAAATCAACTGTTGTCATATTCAATACAATATAACAAAGACAGATAGGCTAATTGTACCGTGTACTTCTCTGTAGAAAAAAGAGCTGCAGTATTTGAAAAACCTATTATCTCTAAACAAGAAAAGTGAATTTAGTCATCAGAAATGCATAACTTGTTTGCAGATGCCACTTGATTTTATTTTTTTTATATAAAAAAAGCAACTGCACACTGTAAAAAAAAAAATCCTGATAGATTCATGGGAAAAATGCAGTTGTGGCTGCCAGAAATTCACACTAATATATATTAGTGTTGTCAAAAAACTCGGTACTTCGGTACCAAGTCGGTACTAAAAAAAAAAAAATGTTACGGTACCAGCTTTTCTAGGTACCGAATACCAGGTTAATCCAGTTCTAGACGCGATGTCTGAAAGGTGCACAGTTGCGTCCTCTTCATAACGCTGATATGCTCTCTTTCTGAATCCACTTGTTGACACGAAAGGAGGAAAGAGCCACATATGGAAATATTTTGATTAGGCTAATGTCACGTTGCCAAAAGAGGCCGATTACATGTAAATTCGCAATTTGAAATATAGGCGCGAGGCAAGCGCGCTCATAATAAGACGCCGCGTGAGAGCAAGCGCTTTGGAAAGAATAAGCACGCGCAAAAATATAATAAAAAAACACGCGCGATATGTGAACGGCCTCTAAAGTGCTTTCGGGGTAGTTTTACGAGTACATGAGCACAGTAGTATTCACCCGACACCAGAGTACTGGTGTTAGTATCGATGCATCCCCATGTCATTTAATGTCAGTGCCAGTTCTAGGCGTATTCTTGCCTTTATAACTCAGCAGTTTTAAAAAGCCTTTTCAAAATTAAATATGAATGCAGTTTTAGATTAAATAAAAGTACAGTCAAGTCAAATAAAACATGTTTTATCTCCTGTATAGTTTGGTAATGCTACAATAAGATACCATTTATCAACATTAGCTACTTCACATCAACACATTGAGTGAACAATATATTTTTACAACATTAATTAATGTTTGTAAATGTTATTTAATAGAAACACTTGATTGTTCATGTTTGTTCACTTCATTCATTGTGCATTAAATAAATGTTAACGGATTAGAACTTTACAAACAACTTTAAAAATGTGTTAGTGTAGCTACTATTGTTTATTTTAGGTCATTTTATCCAATTTTTTTCTAAAGTGTTTATAATACAAATGTACAGTTTCCATACTTGTAACCGCGATAAACACTTAAATATATGTAAATTTAAACTAAGCTTTGGTACCGAAATTGGTACCGAGAACCGTGAATTTTTACTGGTATTGGTACCGAATACTGAAATTTTGGTACCGTGACAACACTAATATATATATATATATATATTTCTTAAAATAAATAAATAAATAAATAAATAAAAAATGTTAGGTATTATGGGATGGCATACTGGTGACAGCATATTTCACAACTTATAACAGTACAGTATATTGCATCAAGTGAAACCGCATTTTATATAGACAGTGAACAGGGTCAAACACAGAATAAATGAATAAAAGTTAATAAACATGACACAGCAATGAACATTAAATAGTTTATCATTGCTTGAATGTAAAAAACAAACATTATTTAATCACATATTTTACATTGTTGCAGCACCTCTCTTCCCAGTCTGTCAGTAAAGCTCTGTTTAGCTTCAGTCTCTATAAAGCCCCTCCTTCTGAAAAGCTGAATATGCTCTGATTGGACAGCTGGGCCTGTCGTGTTGTGATTGGTCAACCACTTCCAGCGTGTTTGGCAAATGTCTCGCCCCTTACCATAATCGCGTTTGTTTGTTTACTCACCCTCCATTGAGACACCTGCGTAGAGAATACGAGGCTCCACCTCCACAGGTCCGAGAACAGTCACTCCACGTGCCCCAGGCATCCCAACCGGTGTCCCTTTCCTCATCTGAGCGGGTCGTTCTTGAGGACTGCAACACAAAAACACCAACATTTAAAGGTGTACTACTTTTTTATACTAAAATATTTTCTCAAATCCAAATTCTAAAAAGAGTTAACAATAAGTAAACCATTCTTAGCAATGTGGTTGGATTTTCCGATGTTATACACCAAGGTTTTAAATAGATGGGTTACACACATAAAGCAATTCAACAATACAGTAAAAACAGTAATATTATGAAATAATATTGCAATATATGATAACTGTTTTCTATGTGAATAAAAAAAAGAAATGTAATTTATCCCCAATGATTCAAAGCTGAATTTTCAGCATCATTACTCCAGGCTTCAGTGTCACATGATCCTTCAGAAATCATTCAGAAAAAAAGGTACAAAAGCTGTCACTGGGGCTGTACCTTTTCAAAAGGTACACTTGTGTACCTAAAGGGTGCATATTGGTACCTTAATGGTGCATATTAGCATCTAAAATGTACCATTATGGTACCAATATGCACCCTTTAGATACAAAAGTGTACCTTTTGAAAAGGTACAGCCCAGTGACAGCTTTTGTACCTTTTTTTTCTGAGAGAGTAATGTTGATTTCCTGCTCAGTCATTATCAGTTATATTAATGCACTTAATGCACAATTAATAATCAGTGTTCTTATTATCAATGTTGAAAACATATTTTTTTTATTATTACATCATATTATTATTAAAAAAAAAATTATTATTGTATCAATGTTTAAATTGCCGATTAATATTTTTGTGTACATTTTTCAGGATTCTTTGATAAATAGAAAGTTCAATGAACAGCATTTATTTGAAATATAAATCTTTCTTAACATTATACATGTCTTTAGTCACTTTTCATAAATTTAATCTGAATATTTTTAATGCATAACCATTTTCAACATTGATAATAATAAGAAATGTTTCTTGAGCAGCAAATTAGCATATTCAAATGATGATGATTTCTGAATGATCATGTGACACTGAAGACTAATTTACAATTGAAAAGATATTAAAATAAAAACAGTTATTTTAAATTGTAATAATATTTCATAATAATGCAATTTTTACTGTATTTTTGATCAAATAAAAGCAGTCTTGGTGAGCATGAGAAAATAAATAAACAAAAAAAAAAAATCATAATTATTCCAAATATTTGTTTCCAACACGTTTTAACCAATTTATTTCCAATACATTTCTGTGATTTTTATGAATGGGTTTTTTTCCTCATACTGAACTGTTCAATGATGCCCTCTACTTGTAGATCTCGGGTTTCTCCTCTCTTGACCTGAAATATTGTATCGTTCTCAGTTGTGAATGTTATTGCCGCGAAAAAAATTTTTTTAGAAGAAAAGCACTAATTAATTCCCCAGTTTTATTTATGTTTCGGTCACCCACCTATCCATTGAGTTCCTTCACTTTTCCCACCAGCAAATCCCACTTGGACACCAGCTACACACTGACCTTGAACATTAGCTGAGCTCCTTTGCGTTCCAGAATACTTTTGCATGATATCTTTACCCACTCAAACTCCTGTGTGTTGATGTAAGTTGTAGAGCAAAATATACTAACGTCTAGCTCAGGCTGCCTTTTTATTTGGTGTCAAATCAATTGAAGCTCGCATTTACTGACCTCAACCTCCCATATGTCTGATCTAAAAGCAGCCAAGACTGTAATAAAGCAATAAGACACGAGGGACACTGACTCGTGTCGTGTGTAAGAGCAACCCTGTTCCGAAATCTCATTTACATGCAGATTTAAAAAATGGCACATCAAGTTTGACATTACATTGGTTTGTAACTATAGTGCCAAACATGTAATGAATACGATTACAGTGCTGCAAGATTTTCAGAGGACAACATCCAATTTTCTTCAAATTTGTTCAACTGTGTACTTCACACACAGTTTCAGTAGACTTTCAATATAGTGCAAACATCATATGGACTACTTGTTAGGCTTTTATGGTGTTTGTTGGCGCTTTCTGGAGCTTAACAATCTATTGTTGTGTATAAAAACTGCAAAAATTCTCATTTTAAAATTCCAAAAAAAAATTCTCATTGAAAAATTCTTATTTTTAATGCCTTTCACAGAAAATATAAGAGCAAGGGGGGGGGGGGGGTTGAATGATCTATTTCTTTGAATATCTAATTCTCATCAAGACTGATTGATCACAAATACAGTAAAAACAGCAATATTGTGAAATATTATTACAATTTTAAATATCGTATTTTTATTTGAATTTATTTTCAAATATATTTTTTCCTGTGATGCAAAGGTGAATTTTTAGCATTAGTCTTAAGTGTCACACGAACCTTCACAATTCCTTCTAATATGCTGATTATTACTGTTGAAAATTACTCTTAATATTCATGATACTTTTATTCAGGATTCTTTGATGAATAGAAATTTTAAAAGAGCAGTCTAAAAATGTCATTACTGTAACTGTTGATCAAATCAATGCATCCTTGGAGAATTTGCTGAATAAAAGTATGACTTTTTTTTATCCTACTGACCCCAAACTTGAACATTGGTGTACCTCCATTTCAGAAAGATTCTTTAGATGGATAATGTGCAGTTGTTCTGTGGGAAAGGCAGATTTCTTTGTGCATTCTGCAAATTCTTGCTCATTTTCATTTGGAAAATGTAACATCCCTGCTTGTACAGTTCCATTACTATGAATGTGTGTAAAGGCTTTCTTAATTTCACATGTTGGACCGCAGTCCTAGTTAAACAGTCCGTCAGTAGTTGCCAATGAAAACAGACTAGCAGCAGTGGGCTTTGACTAGCTAACCTCGCAGCGGTGATGGGATGTCAGCTTTTACAATGATCTAACAGCAATCCATTTCCCTGAAGACTAAACTTTCCAGTCAAGAGTAATTCTGTAAATTGGCCTCAGATTAGATTTCAAATCCCTATTGTTTTAAAAGTTACAATCGCAGGTTCCCTATAAGACTTCCTGATGGGCGGCAAATCTCTATGGTTCCTCGCCAGGCTCACCAGGTAGAACAGCACCTAGTTCACTACCTTCTCCTCTCATCACACAACCCTGTACATACTGTAGCAACCACTCATGACACCCCAACATATTTTTTCATTGGTCAAGCACATCTCACGTTTTTGAAACTTGTTCAATTTGATATATTCCAAATGCAGGTTTTCTTAACGCAGTCCCAGTGTATTTTTACAAGGAGGATACATTTAGGGAATTCAACTTCCAGGTCCATGCAATGCCTTTCCTAGCAACGGTGAAGGCAAAGTTTGTATATTTGATTTTGTGGTTGCATCTGAGATTAAAATCAGTGCAATTTCCTAAGAGACAACACTCTGAGTCCACTGGAAATGGAGTGTCCAATATTTTGGCCACTGTACTTCTAACCTATTGCCAACATTTTTAACTTTACTGCACCCAATTGTTGAATGCAAGAATGCAGTTTCTTCTAAAGCCACATCTGAAATACTTCACTTCTGGATTATAACTACGCGGCTTTTATGGAGTGTAACATGGTTAGTATTTAATCTAGTTAGAGAGTTTGAATCTAGACTTGTTTCAAATAATGTCTGTGTTTCAAATCCTAGCGAGATCGCAGTAGCCAGACAGCAAGTAAATCATCAAGATTTTTTTCTTTGATCGGAGCCAACAGTGTCACTGCATTGTTCTGGAAAAAAAAGCATTTGGTCCATAGCGATTTTCAATTCATATTCCCATGTCTCTCTTGATTTGTCAACAATCAGAACTGAGTGTGCTGAAAGTATATTTTGGACAAGAGCGCTCCAGAATATTGTGTGACCTCATATAACTCCGCTATACTTGTCAGTTTAGGTAAAGCGCTTGATTGCCAAGACTGTTCCTTGGGAAAGGTCTTAGTTGTAACAAATAATAAGCTTGTTAGATAGATCATGTTTGTTTGTCACTTGCGTTCTATCCTCCAAGAGTACTTTCAAACAAAGACGCAACAAATCACGGTTTGTGTAACCGAATAGTCTCTAGATGAATTACTATAATCAGTTTAATGGATCAGTTTATGGCAAGGACAAAAATACCCTGCAGTGGACGTTTTTTCAGCCAATATTGCAACAAAAAGTTAGCCTAAGGTTTATGGTGCAGAGCTTTCACCCAATTAAATAAATAAATAAATAAACAGTACAAAAACAATAATTCCAAAATTAATAAATAAATGTTAAATATAATAAATGTTGGGTGATCACCGTCATGATAAGACAAATATCACAAAGAGCATCACAGCGAAGGATATTATATCAACTCTTATTATGGTATAATGAATTTAGAATTTTGGATGCATGGTCTTTAAGAAATAATGGCATTCCTAACTGTAGCTACGATAGCTACTAAAAACAAATTTAATTTAAGTATTTTATGCTAAGTTTTATCGCTATTTTGTTTTTTAACTTGGAAAGGGGCTCAAAAACATTCCTGCGTTTCCCCATGCGTGCTTATCTTGTAAATACAATCATTACCACACGACTTGACCAAGAGGAGTATACTGTAACTTGTCTATCTTCAACAGTCGTCTTCCAACAGTAAACATTTTTAGCGCAAACACAAATCGATTGACCTCAATTGAGTGACAAATTGAGGAAAAAGTTCACCTCAATTTGTTCTGCCAAAACAAATCACACAATGTACAGGGACAAATACGGAAAAATGCAAACACTTGCTAACAGTAGCTTATCCTGATAGTCTATCAATACCACAAGTTTCCCTAAAATATACAAACATCCCGCTCAAGTAGGGGAGTTGGTTTACAGTAATTTGCCAATTTTATTGGGTTTTTTCCAAATAGCAAATTGATTCTTGGCTGAATCTGCTTAAATTTCAGCTGTGAGTTTGTCCTACATACAGAACCACTACGAGTTACGGTCCAAGACTGGCCCAAAAGCTGCTAGCCAAAAGTAAACCAATTCAATGGCAAGAGCAGACCAAAACTCACCCACAACTTTTTCCTTCTCCCCAGAAATCAGCCATCACATGCCTAAAACAGTGCCAGAAACCCCAGATATCAGTCGGAAAAGAGCCAAACTGCAACCACCTTCACCCCAGAACTCACCCACAACTCCTTAAGATTAATTAGTTAGTGAACTTAGTGAATTAGAAGTACCAGATTTGGCCCAGGCTCTGTTGCTAGTAAAACTTGAGGAATAGCATCGCTAGCATTAGCATGGTTGTGGGTGCACTGCAAATCCTGAAATATATTTTGCACAAGTATACCAATGCTTCTGGCACTACAAACTGGATTTTGTACGTTTATGCATTTTGTACGTTCATGCATAACAAATGATGTATCAGACCACAATTCATAATGAAGTGAAAGTATGTGTTCTCAGCATACAAAAGTACCACAAATCATAATAAAAACATTCCTTCTTTGCAAGCAACATGTAGAGTGCTAAAGTTTCAATATTTTAAAATAGATTTTTTTTTTTAGAAATGATATTAAAGAGTGATCAGTTGCATCACATTTAGTTCTTGCTAAATTCATGTTTGCGCAAAAAAAAAAAATATTTGAAACTATCCATGAACAAAGATGGCATCAGTGTTGTTATTGTTAAATACTAAATTGAAATAAAGTCTAAATAAAGTGAAATATAAATATTAGATGTAAAATTTAAACAAACAAAATTTTGCTATTGCAACTAACTGAAATAAAATAGATTAAGTTGTACTAAAATTACTCAAATTAAACTAATTTAAGCTATAGAAACATAAAAGGAATAAAAAAAATAAAAACAAGTGCACATTAAGTATATTCAAAGGGATCATCATGCTTGCGAAGTTAGCAAAGCATTTGTGCCTGCGTATTTGCGTAAAGCATGTTCCTGACCTATGTCGCTTTGGATCAAAATGCATAATCATAAACTTCCTATATATACCAACAGACACACACATACACACACACACTCAAGCACACAGTGGCTGGCCTGGTCAGACAGTGAGTGGGTGTGAGAAGGTGATAAGCATCCCTTCGGCTAGAAACTCTCCAGTGGGACATAACCTCCTCCGAGTCTCCCACAGACCACCGGTGGAATTCGCTCATCAATCATATCTCACCAAGCTCCAGATGCGTGTGTGTGTGTGGGGGCGACGGATGGATCAACAGGTCCATGAGATTCTCATCAAACGTTGGATGGAAAGCAGCAGTGACGCGGCTAAACAACACTTTAACATCTGGGTGAGCTGGCTGCTCAACACAAACTGTGTGTTGGGAGGGGAAAAAGGGTAGGAGAGGTTTGAGGAGAGTTTAAAGGAATTGTTGACAGCTTAAACCAGCCTGAGCTAATGTGCTGGTTTTAGCTGATTTAAACTGGTCTAGCTGGTCTCCCACCCAGATTTGAGATGATTTAAGCAGAATTTCTCCAAACAAAAAAGGATGGGAGACCAGTTGAGACCAGGGTTATCTTGTTCAATGTTTCAAACTGTTCATACTTCACATTTGGAAAGTAATTATCTTAGTTATTCATGTTTTATGATTTCCAACTACACCTGTACATAGAGTCCTGCAGGAGTCCAAAAACCCAGAAACAAGCGTTTTTGAACTTCTCGTTCCATCGTCCTGAAGTCTGAACAATTAAGTTTTTGGTTAAATGCAAATGCTTGAAAAAAGGTGCTGTATGTAATTTTCTTGAAAGTAGTAAAGCATAAAAACACCATATGTAATACCATATGTTTGCTGATATTTAGGAAACATGCTAAGTTCACGTTACCGTTTATATGAGAAACAATTCTACAGTTAGGGCCAATCCCAATTCTACCCCTTACCCCTTCACTTTCCCCTAGCCCTACCCCTTCGCCTTCCCCTCGACCCTTGAAACAGAGTGGTAATGCGTAGGGGTGAAAATATTCCCCTAAGAAATGGGACACCACTACGCCTCCGTTAAACGTCATTATAAGTCGTCGCTAGCGCCTACGTCACAGGAGATGCGCTGATGTTTATCACAACTTCCAAGATGCCGTCGACAGCTGCAGTTATCTCAGTCGCGTGGGTTACAGCTATTTTCTTGCATTTATCTTGTGAAGTTCGCAGGAAACAACGGAGACGACGAAAATATGTTGCGGGACTATCGTTAGGAAACTACAGTAATTTTAGCGATTTTTTTTTACAAACGTTTCTGTGAAGAAACTGACCGTAAATATGAACACAATATTGAATGTAACATTAAGCTAATCATTATTTGTCGTTACAATACTTATTAAAGCCACAAATACTTACATTTATGGGTCTCCTTTTTCGCTTGGGCAGCCATTTTGCGTCTGTAGCCTGGGTTAGCAGTGACACTTCTCATACCCCTTCGTTTGAAGTGTGCTCCCGAAAAATCTTCGTTTGAAGGGCTATCTGGCCCTTCCCCCTAGCCCTCCCCCTCCAACCAAAAGAGAATTGGGACAGCCCTACCCCTTCACGTGGATGCGCAAAATGGAGGGGAAGGGGAAAGTGAAGGGGTAAGGGGTAGAATTGGGATTGGACCTTATTCTACTTTGAAATGTCATTCCATGTCGAATTGGTTCAGAGATCGCAGATTCTAAACGACCTAAAAAGCCTCAGCATTTAACCAAAAAGCCATTGTCAATTGCACTCGTTCCTGTTGCATGTCCTCAATCTGACAACCCACATGAGCGTTGAGTCTGAGGACGAGGGGGTCGGGGTAAAAACACTCTCCAATATTTAGATTTGGAGTGCAGTGCCCATTTCAACTGATAACTCTACCTTTAACACAAGCTCAAGACAATTGCATGTTTAATTCTACAACATTAAAGGGATACTACACTTTTTTTGGAAATAGGCTCATTTTACAACTCCCTCAGAGTTAAACAGTTGAGTTTTACCGTTCAGCCGATTTTCTGATATTTAGAAGAACATCAGTAACCAGACAGTTTCTGGTCTCATTGACTTCCATAGTAGGAAAAAAATATACACTATGGAAGTCAATGAGACCAGAAACTGTCTGGTTACAAATATTTTTCTGAATATCAGAAAATCGGCTGAATGGATTCGAAAACGGTAAAACTCAACTGTTTAACTCTGGGGGAGTTGTGAAATGAGCCTTTTTCCAAAAAAAAGTGGAGTATCCCTTTAATGTCTGATTGTAATTGAAATTGTGATTAATTGTGATTTTTTTTAAGCTTTCACGTGTCTTGAAAAAGGTGGCTAAATGGGATTACGGGTAAACATCGTGTCGAAGAGGTAAACTCACCTACTCACTAGTTCGCTTTTACAGCCTTGTTGTCTTTATACTCAAGCTCTTGCAAACTATTATAACTCAAACTTTCCCATTTGTAAAGTTTAAATAAAGATTTAGTGGTGGTGACGTTAAAAGTCATGCAACCTTGGTGTAGCTAGTTTTTTTTTTTTCCCAGGCCATTGTATTTAGGTTTCAATAGTCATGAATGTTGTTTTGATAAACAAAACATGTAAGAATCAACTTTTTTTCTGCAATAATCTAAAAGCCTATAGAAAAATGCTATTGTATGCTAATGCTACCTGTATAATTGTATCACTCTTTTCATAATCATGTGCAATTTTAATTTTAATTTTGTTATACCTGCCCAGGGACTACAGGTGAAAATTAGCAAATGTTGCTACAACCTGGCCCAAGACATATCCTCTTGTTTTAACAAGTTTAATGTTTATTGTGCATTGTCCCTGTTTCAAATAAATAATTTCCATTCCATTCCGGGTTTTTGTCAAGGGATTTTGTCCCAAGGTTCCCGAACAAAAATACGTCATCACTCCAGCTCTTTATTTTTAAACCCTGAGGTAATGTTCTTATTTTCATATTTATGAGGTCAATGACATCAAGCTTTATTTGTCCAATCAGTGTTACTGAACTTATTCCAAGTATGAAATGTTGCTTTAAAAGTGAGATTAACCCAGGGTTTAAAAAATATCCCTGGGTTAAGCTCGGTGTGACAAACTCTAAAAGGAGGTCAAAGAAGCTCTTTTTATATGCAAAAATTTTACACATGCACCATAGAGTCTTCTGAAGCCTTGTGAAAACTTCATGTGAGGACCAGACAAATCAGTAAATCACAGATTTTCGTACTTGGATAAACTATCCATTTAAGGAATGAACGTGCTAAAAAAATATGGAACGTTTTCAAGCTAAATGTGGATCGAATCCTCTGTTATCACAATCTTTATCTGTGGGAATGATGTCACTCAAAGAGTCGCAAAACACACACTCTTCCAAGTCACCCAATGTCTTTCCGCTCTTTTGACTCTCCTTTTCAGACGTTTGCTTGCAATTTCATCCAAGAGGCTAGTTACTCTAACAAGCTGTGACAAACAAAATTGAGTTCTGCTGGTGATGTGAAGATCAAAGTTGTCAGGGAAGTGAGCCATATGGCCAACGCATGTACGGCCCCAGAACTCCCAACATAATCAGCCACTGTCTGATCTTCTGCACGGGACACAAATTAAAGCCAAATGTTTAGAAGTGTTGAGCAAAAGCGTGAAATTTTCCTCATGCAACGCAAAGTGTTTGATATTCACAACTTAATTGGTCTTCCAGAGCTGTCCAGGTTTTTATGTCACAACTAGTTGATTTGCTTGTATATTTTCCTGTTTTGATAACTCTCTTCCAAAATCTTGTGAGCTCTTTAACAGTATGCTGCCTTACAAGGCCTTATTTAAAGGGATAGTTCACTTTAAATAAATTTTTGATATGTTTTAGCTTACCTCAAAGGCATCCAAGATGTAGGTGTCTTTGTTTCCACAGTATTTTCAATTTTTTATATTTTTCGGTCAAACCGTTCTTGTCTATCAGTCATATAATGGAGGTATATGGGGTCCACCTCAAAGAGCATGCACAGAGAAGTCAAAATTAAACATGATTTAATGACTCGTAAATGTAAGTACACATTGATGGCCTAAGACACGAAACGAGCGGTTTGTGTGAGAAAACTAACAGTATTTATATCGTTTTTACCTCTTGTAATCACAGTCACATCTCTGTACTGTATCCGAGTACAGAGATTTCAGAAGTTTTACCCTTCACGGTGAAGATCTAAACATATTTAGATATACAGGAAATTGCAATGGAAGACGATTACGATATATCAACAGAAAACGTTGATTTTTATTTTTTATTTTTGCAACCGCGCAAAAGGATCACTTCCGGCGCTTTCCGGCACTTGCGCAGACAGAAGCGCCCTCGCCCTCAGAGTACTTTGACGTGGCTGAGGTTACAAGAGGTAAAAACGATATAAATACGGTTCGTTTTCTCACACAAACCGCTCGTTTCGTGTCTTAGGCCTTTAATGTGTACTTACATTTACGAGTCATTAAATCATGTTTAATTTGGACTTCTCTGTGAGGTGGTGACCATAGACATCCATTGATTATATGACTGACAGACAAGAACGGTTTGACCTAAAAATATCAAAATTGAAAATACTGTGGAAACAAAGACACCTACATCTTGGATGCCCTTGAGGTAAGCTAAAACATATCAAAAATTAATTTCAAAGTTAACTATCCCTTTAACCAAATTAAAATGCCGTTTTGGATGTATATTTTATGCATAAGACAATCCCAGAATGCACTGTGACAAGCTGAAATATATATATATCAGTCCATTTTTACTTTGTACATAAAAGAACACTTTTATTCAGCAATGACTAATTCAATTAATTAACACTGACCAATCAAAATGTTACAAAATATTTGTATTTCAAATACATTCTGTTCTTTTGAACATTCAATTCATGGTTTAAAAGCATTGGCTACAGATGTATTGTTGACGAGTGAAAATAAAATGATAAGGTGTCTGCAGGTTTTTCTTCTGGTGATTACAAGATGCTTGAACTGAGAAATACCAGACATGCTGATCCTGTTTTCCTGTGCGCCGAATGTCTCTGGCGGTCTATTCTCAGCATCGCTATGAGACTGTAGACGTACTACACAGTCTCATAGCGATAGAAACAGAGACAGACAGGATGAAAGACAAGCAGAGTGATGGAGAAATAAACAATACAAGAGATAAAAAAAAAAACTCCCAGGACGTCATGCCTCTGTTCCAAAACTTAGTGAGCCGCCTGGCCTACATAGGCATTTAATTGAAAGAAACTCTTAAGTGACTGATTTGGAACACTGTGGGATCAACACACTCCCGCATGAGAGACTCGACACGAACCTGAAAAGAATTTGAAGATGAGTCGAGCAAGGGCCAGGCCTGGGATATTTACTTTAATCTTCCTTGGATTGTGCTTTACGTTTGTTTTGTTGTTTATGTTCATTTTTTTATTAAAGAGCCCTATTATAATATAAATGTTATTACATTATTAACTCCATATTATTTCATCAAATAATGAAATGCTTGGCTGTGTGCACAGCTTTTTTCATCTGTGTGCACAGACGAACGACTTCAAGCTGAATCTATCCGAGCATGTACGTCTCACACAATCAGAGGTTTGTAAAATACGGGAAAAATACTAAAATGGGAAGACAGCGGGAAAAGAGCTAAAATACGTGAGAAACCTGGAAAAACGGGAGGGTTGGCAGCATGTACATATATAACCTCCTTCAATATTATCAGTAGCTATTGCGTTTCCAATTACCCTCCTCCATCCACAGCTCCTCCTCTCGTGCAGTCAGGATTTGGCATTCTGATTCCCCTCTGAATAAGGCTAAATTCTAGAATTACATTGTACATTAAAAATATTGAATTAATGATATCTGCAATAAATTCATGTTGGTTCTGTTCTGTTTACCCTAAGCCTAAGGGGGGTTATGCTGTTCTCCCTGGCTGCTCTTATCCATGTTCTCAATTTTGGACTGGAAATTAAATCAGTTCATCTCATGAGCTAATCTACTCATGCTTACATTAATAATGATCTTTATACACATTAGAAGAAACAAAATGACCCTTTTTTTTAGCATTTCACACATGCAAGAAGAACATTATCTGCTCCAGTAGTGCGTTCTTTAGTTGAGGGCTTTGGATCAAACAGCACATACGAGACATAGTTTTGGTTTGGCGAAGGGCGTCTCATGTTTTCATTAAGGTGAGAGCAAAACCACAAAATAGGACTCTTCATTGAAGACCTGGCACATTAATTCAATGCTTTGTCAGTGCCTAGGAGAGCACATGCTATCAACAGGAGCTTAAATTAGCTCACCTCAGCTCTTAATATTAATTGACTGATTAATATGGAATTGGACCTACGCCTAGACAGCTGCACTCCACCATAACAAACTTCATATATAACATTATTAGAGAGCCAGGCACTCTTTACACCTATAAAATACATTTAATGGTAAACACTGTCCAATCAGTTGTGTCAACCCCAAACGAACAATCCACTGTACGTTAAAACAGCAGAATATGGTGCCAGGTTTGATTTCTAGGAAATACTTGAACTGAGAAAATGTACTAAGTGCAATGTGGGTTACTTTGGATAAAACCATCTGCCTAATGCTTGAATGGGATTGGGAATAATACAAGATTTTCACATTTCTTGCATGGTGAAAATATGAGTGGTGCATGCCTGTGTTAAACTCACTGCCACAACGTTAGTGTGTTCTGGGCGGTTTCCAGATCATATTTATGTAGTTATGAAGGTGTTCTGAGAAGTTGTTAGCATGATGGTATGCGGTCGCCAGGGTGTTCTGGGTTGTTTCTAGGTGGTTAAATCAAAAGAGCCCACCCTCAAGTCTCTTTGATATTTCTGTATAAATATGTGTGCCGTTTCCACCAGTTTTAGTGTCAGCCAGGCAAAATGTATTCATAAAGAAAATAACAGCACACCTCAATAAGCCAAATGATTTGAGTAATCATTCATGTACACAGCAAAAACTGTGCCGGAAAAGGTATGCCAAACTGTTAAATATAGCGATTTAAATCAACAGTAATAGTGGTGTTGATGTAGGGATTCCCAAACTGGGATTTGTGAGTTGATTAAAAAAGTCATATTTAAATATGTAATATGAAAATAAAAGTTAAAAACTATATATATATATATATATATATTAGGGCTGTCAAACGATTAATCACATCCAAAATAAAAGTTTGTGTTTACATAATATATGTGGGTGCACTATGTATAATTATTTTGTATATATATAAAAATACACACATGCATGTATATTTAAGAAAAAATATTATTTATATATACATATCCTAAAAATTATATATAAATCTATATACAGTATATACATGAAAATATTTCTTAAATATATACAAACATGTGTGTATTTATATATACAAAATAATTATACACAGTGCGCCCACATTATATATATATATATACATATGAAGAGTTCAGATGCAAAAGCCTCTAAATGCCATTTGAAATTTTCTTCTTTAATGATGATTTTTGTCAAACTTGTATATTTAACTCCATTAATTTCACTTAAATAACAATTAATAGGTAATTATCATTGCCATTTAAGTGAAATCACTGAACTTAAATATACAAGCTTGATAAAAATCATCATTAAAGAAGAAAATTTCAAATGACATTTAGAGGCTTTTGCATCTGAACTCTTCATATATACTATATATATATATATATATATATATATATAAACCATTTTGCAAGATGTAAACAACAATGGTACAGAAACACTTTCTGTTTCAGTTTGTAACTGTTTTCTTTATTTCACATGTAAAGAAAACATCTTAAAGATGTTTGTTTAACTTTTTGATTCATATTTATGTTTTTTTGGTTGTATTTTATCCCAGCTTTTATGTAGTGTTGAAAAAAATGAAACAGGAAGTGCTTCTGGACCAGTGTTGTTTACATCTTGCAAAATGGTCTATAAATCAACATCCGATAACTGCAAACATGCACATGTGTTGTTAAATTATTAAACTTTTAACAAAATCTCAGAGGTACTTCAAGTAAATATTTTAGGTCAAATGTGTTCGGCTGACGAAAAAAATGTTGCAGGACCCTGCGACTGATTTTAGTATAACATACTAAAATCCATTTCGAACATAATGAAACCATAGTGAAATAAAGCGTGACTACTTCTTCTAAATATTAGAGCACAATAAGTTCAATAATCTGTTTTAGCAAACAATAAGCAAGTAAACTGAACTTGGTTCTAATAACCAATTTCATCTTAAAAAAGGACAGTAAAAGATCCAGAAAGCCGAATGCAAATCTAAATGTTTTCTTTTTCTCCTCTTTATTTCACAAGTCTCACTCCAGGCAAAATCAGGAATTCTCATTAGGATCGGCGCATAATAAGACGTCCTAATGGTGCAATTTAAATCTTCTCCAAACGGAATAACCGATTGAGTCTCGCCATGAAGCTAATTAGCATGATCCATGACAGCTAGGGGAATTGAGGTCAGAGAAATCAAGATTTACAGATCAGATGAATTCTTCGGGCTTATTTGGCCTCAAACTTTTGCGATCCAAGACAGCTGTGACGCATTCCCTAAAGGAAAGAATTCAAATGCAACATGAAATTCCTGCAGAGTTGACAGCTAACATTAGCAGGTGCTAACTGTCCTGTAGATGTCACTGAGGCATAAAAACCACAGAAATTTGCATTCATCATAATGTGTAAAAGATATAAACCAATCATAGGGCCAAATCAAGCCTCAAATGAAATTGGAAGCCAAAAAAGACGATCCCTGCTGTAACGAAATGCTAAAAATGTGCAACCTTCTCTGCTTCTTAGTCGGCAAGAATCTGGATAATGCTCCAAATATGCTCATCAAACCATTCAGACTGGGAGGTCTGTTTTGATTGAATGATTTCTTCCTATCCAACGCAAGGTTAAACAAAGCTGGAAGGGCTTCCAAACTAATAACTCTTTATCATGGACAAGATCAGTGTGATGAAAAAGCTAAACAAGAAAAACCTCATTCTTCTCTCCCTCCCGACATTCCCTCTAGGATATCACTTACAACCACACACTCACATATGAGAAAACACAAGACGAGCTCCATCAGATCCAACACAACCCCACTTTAATGCAGAAGATTGGACCGAGACATCTTGCGCCATTGTGCTGGTGCCAACACAAGATGGCAGATGAAAATAAAGCTGTGGCAAAGCAAAAATTCACAGTTCATAGACCTTAAATGTTCCTACCATCACTGAAAAGCACATCTGCAAGACCACATTTGAGTTATGACGTTTCACCCGATTGCAACTTCACTCAGCTTGACCAAGGTAGTAGAATACGGTAATAGTAAGTAATAAAAAACCCATTCTGTCACTTAAAAGCGTATTAATTCATACTAGAAGTGAAAAGGAACACCACACACAGCAGTCAATTCTGATATTTAAAATAAGGCTTAAAGGAACAGTTCACTGTCAATATTTAATCACCCTCATGTTGTTACAACCCCATTTGCTGTTATTTGCTTTCATGTATAGACATTTATGAAGATCTCTTGCTATACAATGACAATTCATTTAGTGTCAACCTCGAAAAAAAAAATGTTAACTTTAACTACTTCAAATAAGGAGTAGCTTGTTGCTTAGCAACAAGTCTCCCAACTAACACAAAAAGTTCTCTCTAAGTTATAAACAAATCTTCTTCCAGTAAAAGCTAGCGTCGCTGCAAGATTCAGTCGCTCAGATGATCAAGATCTCCAAAACCGACTTCACACCAAAAGAAATACCTTTTGTCTTCGCCATTGTGCAAAGACAAATTGTCCCAACCAATTCCAACACAATGATTCAGAAAAAAAAAACACTCACTGTCCAAACTCTCCAACTAGCCTGACATAACTCAAATGGACGTCCTGCAGGGCGACATCTTCAAATCTTGCTTGGTGTCCTCGCCTCCTCAAATTTGGATAGGGAGATTTGGGCTCTGAATAGTCTAGAAGCTTGATCCACATGTCTATGGACAGCTAAGATTGTCAGATTTAAAGACGTAGGAAGCAATACGTGATGATGTCATCAACAATCGCGGCTAACGGCTAATAAAGGTTTTGGGCTGCATCGCATGTTTTGATCTGCACATCTGACACATATTACAATATCGTTTGGCCATGTATGCTCACAGACACAGACAAGTGAAAATAGTCTCATTTTGAAGAAAACAACCCAAAGAGAGTCGATTTAGCGTTCAAAGCTAGCAGCTGCATGGAAGTAGCGATCAGAGCAGGAATATGGTGCATGTGTTTACTTGCTCACAGGAGTCATCTTCGTGGTTCTTTTGATAATTATGTTACTGTAGAGTGTTGGATCGGTGAATTCGGTCGAATTCAGATGTAAAATAAATGCAAAACTTGTTGTCAAGAAAGCTGTAAGCTGAGATACCACATAGTTTTGAACTCCACAACTTATTGATTTGAACAATAATTATGATGATGCAATTTTGGAACCATCTATAGAGGGTGTACAATGAGTTGAACTTCAAGAGACTGTTCATTCAAAGTTATCTGTGATCTTTAATAATATTCTAAACGTGTTGGCAGAAATCTCATAAAAGATCTTCTCTCAATCGTCCAATTTCAAAACGGTTTTCACAGGATGAATTTTGAGTTCGTAAGCTTTCGAATGATACCTAATCTATGATGATTACTAAAATATGTGATATGAAAAAAAGGCAATAAATAAGGAGTGCCAGTCGTCCCGCTAACAGGACGTGACAGTTAATTAAACGTTTTTTTTTCTCTAAATTCCGTTTCTGAAAATCACAGCGATCAGCCAACTTCAGATAACCATAACTTTTGTTACAGAAAAGCGATACATACATACAGTACAAACAGATTTGGAAAGGGCTTGAACCCAGCTTTAATAAGGTCTCAAAACCTGTAATACGTCAAATTTCACCATGTGGTGGGTTTTCCCAGATCGCTTCACATATAATGTACAGAAATAGTAGGAAATTGTGAAACAAATGAAACCGCTAGCTGATTAGTTCCGGTGAATAAAACTGCATGCTTTCCATCACCATTACCCTTCAGTGAAAGCACCTTATTAAACTCATCTCTGAGATTCCTTGCTTGGCTCGAAAGCACCCAATGGAAAACATCTTGCAGGTTCAATATTTACATTGGCAAATGCGTGCTAGCTTCATCTGCTCTCTAATATAGAGCTCATTCACGTGAATTCACATTTCAAGTTCAGTGTTTCAAAGGAGGAATACAAAAAGTCACGGCTTGGACCCGGATCCAAAAGATGGAATATATCAGCATGTTCAAGTGTTTGACACATTAAAAGTAAAGTTCCAACCCCCGGTGTACACTGATGTGAAGTGAGCCGAGCTGAACGCCCGTTTATAATTCATTCCCTATTGCAGTGGTTCTCAAATGGTCAGTTATGACTCGAAAATGGATCGCAGATCTGTTTCTGGTTGGCTTCTGACCACAGAGAGAAACAATCCTAAATGCAAGCAACAACATTTAATTAACTTTATCACAAACTACAGCAAAAATATAAAAATGGATAATGCTTCTGATTTACATTTTGCATCTGTTTTTGGCGAAGTGCCTCATACATGGATTACCAGTGTTTGGTTTTAAGGTCAGTTTTGTAAGAAGAACAAAAAAACATTTGGTACCGTATGTTTCCTGAAGCAAGACCAGATGGGAACCACTGCTATATGCTGTAGGAGGCTTGCTGAGCAGCAGGCTCGCAATGGGAATTGTGGGATTGACAGCAGAACAAGTAGAATGAGAAATGCTCAACTTAATACAAATGAGAGATGAAAAATGTTGCATTTTTGCAACTGTATTTGTGCACAGAAATAATGAGTTTGTTTACAACATATTGTGAGCAATCATAAATCACACTAAATACAACTGCTCACATCTTTGGATAGGTTTCCTCTGCGTAAAGGCAAATACAAAGCACTAGTGGTTTTCATCATGTCCTGTCTTCTTATTTCTGTCCCTATTTTACTTTTGTATGACCAGTCAAACACAACATAATGCTAGTCTTTTCAGAAGGGTAGTCACAGTAATATTAAACTGAGAGACTACTAAATTGCACAAACAGCTGGTGCTTCACTGTGTTTATAGAAATTCCTAAAATATGAGTATTACTTTAGTCAATGATCCATTTATACTTGAAAGTGGTGAAACGGGTTAAGTAAGAGGGACAGCACAGAACCAGATGTTTTAATGTCCTGAGTAAACCAAGTGACCTGCGCACTGTGTCAATATCTATTTCACCCCAAGCGATCTCATGAACTTGTCGTTTGAAAACCAATTTTCCTGCTGGAAGAGTCATATATGTGAGGAAAAAACATGCCATCAAAACATCAGCGAAAAAGCAAAAACATCAAATGCAGCTGAATACATAAATACAAGCAATTTTATGAGCTTACTCTTAAAACAAATTCATTTATCTTTGCAAAAAGTTGCACTCTCAAATCCATAGACACCAATTGTACTACATCAAGTTAAACACACCAGCGATCATTAATCCCGCGGATCCAAACATTTGCTCAGTGTTTGGCCCTTCCTCCGCCTGCTGTGAAAGAGTTTAGTGATACTAATTCCCATGCTGCTAATTAATCCTCATGTAATTTTGGAAGTGAGAGCAAAAACGTAAACGAGATGAGATGAATACGAGTCTGCCGTGAATCATTTGGCGACAAAAATGAACTAAGCCTCCATCTACCCAAAAACTCGCCGCTTGGAAAATTCATTATGAAAAATATTTAGAAAAGAAAGAAAAAGTGCACTTTACAATTCGAAATGAATGAATGCATGAACGAATGAATGAGTTATAATAAAAAAAATGCAAATACAAAAAATATACAAAGGCATAAAAATGCATTTGCTAATACAAATGTAAAATGATGCAAAAATACAATTAGTATTAGCAAGTGTTGATGCCTTTATATAATTAAAAATGTGTGAAAATATATACAGTATATTCAAATAAAACAACATATATATATATATAACAAAAAAAATTATATTCAAATAAAACAAATTATATTCAAATAAATCAACATTAACACACATATATATATATTAATGTTGTTTTATTTGAATATAATTTATTTTTATTTTTATATATTTAATTATATATTTGCATATTTGTATATAATATGCAAATATATATATATATATAAACAAATATGTAATTAAATTTAAATATATATATATATATAACAAAAATAAACTCTATTCAAATAACTCAACATATATATGTTTTTTGTTTATATATATATATATATATATATATATATGCTATGTGGTTACTAATCACCAGATACATCTTCATGTGGTGGCCATTTTTCCCTGTTTTGGACATTAAGTAAAGTTTAATGACAACAATTGTTACACATTGAATTCTTGGAAAAATTACAGAACCTAACTGTATGGAAATGGCAATGAATCTTTACTCTATGTAAACTTTCGTTTTTATATGCTTGTCAGTCCCTGAATAAGGTGGATCGGGTCGGACAGAGTGCAAATCGCAGCATTTGGCTGATCTCCAAACCACACAGTGCTGAAAAGCATCTCAATTAAAACAATGAATGGCCAACACACGCTCTCCTTCATCGTGTCAGGCTCTCAACGCTGAGCTAATGACAGAGGTCGGAGTATAATCACACATAATTACTGCAAGGCAATCTTAATGAGACTGCTTTTCCTGACACGTAACGATGCCTGCAAAGAAGTTTGAAAACAAAGAACAAAGATTTATGAACATTACAATCAAGCCAATTAACCGCCACATCGTTTTTAAGCCTTCAATATTTATAAATGACTGTTGATGTTTGTTGTCGGATTATTAATAACCAACCTGAATAATTCATTTAACTTTGCCAAAAGCACTACATTGAAAAGTATTGCAAACTAGTACATTTATTCAAACCTTTTTAATTTGAGGGGGATATAAACATATTTACTCCCATACTTGAACTTCACTATATTCACATAACTAAAACAATACAAAGAGTGAACACAAAATCCAAACTACAGTGCCTACTTCAATGTAAGTCTATGGGATCCGGAAGTCTGAAAAGCAATAGCACACGTCTCTTCAAAAAGTTACAGGCCAAAATGTATTCATATCTTTAACCCCAAGTATAAATGCAATAGTAGTGAAGCTTGCCATAGTGAAACCCAATAATTACCACGTGTCACCCAGAATCAGACTCGGTACCAAAAAGTAAAACACAGGGCTGGGAGGGTCGCCTTCAGTCCCCTGCTGCCTTTACCCCATGGGCCAAATAACATTAGCTTCTCATCCATTTCATTTCATGTTTCTCAATGCCAAAAGTCCAGTCTTATGCAAATCCCAGCCAAAAACAGCTCAACAGCAGCAGCAAACGATGTTATGGTCTCAATTGGCACATGTCGTCAGCCTTGTTGCCGTTTATTAAATATAAGCAGAAAATTAGGCTACATTTCCCTAGTGATGTGATATCCTAAAGTCACTTCGCAAGGACATTGGGGCTGTTATTTTTCACACTGAAGTGCTAAAGGCAAGGGGACGTGGAGGGGGAGAGAGATTTCTAGGTAATGGAAGGGTGGTGTGGGGTGACCTGGAAGCTGTTTGTATCTAAAATGACATAAATAATATAAAATAACTCTAAAGCATGCAGTTCCTCTTGAATTAAACCCTGGATCTGTGATTGCATCTTTAAGGGGTATTGTACAATCAGAGGGGACATATCAGCTGCTACTACAGGTTTACATCAGAACTGACAAGCATTACTATTACTACTGTTTACACTGGGGGTGTTAATTTGCATAATCGATCGTTCTTTAAATTAATGATCAATTAAATCGATTCATCGATTAATCATTAACCAATGTCTTAAATCCGAAGCGGGTAGCTACATGGCTAACGGCTACATCCGAAAATGCATACTTCCTGAATCCCTAATACAGTATATAGTAGGCAAAAAACATTTGTAACTACACAGCAATGACTTGGCAACCTTCACCCTGGCAACCACCTTGCAATGTCCTTGCAATCACCCAGAGCAACCTGGTAGCCACCTAGCAACCATGTAAAATAAAACAGCAACACTGTAGCAACCCCCTAGAGCACTCTACAGTAATGATGGCAAGTTTTGCATGGGCAAGTAAGTGCCACTCTTGTTACTCATAAAACTATCTGGTTAGTAGTACTGCCATCACAGAGTTCACGGCTCCTTCAACAAACTTGTGTCACCCCCCAAGACAAACAAGGGAGCAAGGTTACAGTTGTTTTTATAGACACAGACTGTTTAAGAGAATTCAGGCTTTACCCTGCGCTTGTTTCTGCACGCTAGCAACGCACATTGGCAATCGCAGTTAAGTTTTGATGAGGATCATAAGGCATAGACAGTCACTGGTGGATGGTCTTTGGCTGTCTCTCAGGGTCTGATCTAAGGGACAATAAGCTCTTTTTTGTTAGTAATGCTATTGGCTTTGGAACTAAAACTGCATCTGGTCAAGGGGAAGTTAATGCCTGACAACATCTGCTTGGTCTCAAAGACACTCAGTACACTCGCTTTCATTCTCACGACTGTCTTCCCAACTTTGTGAAAAAGAAAGAAAGCTCTTTATTTGCCATTATTTGCTGTTTGGCTCCTTGAGTTGGCTATATGTTTCTTTGGAGATTAAAATCAAGTGATGTGGCATCATTTATCTAGGCTGGGCATTCACAGTGGAGTCACCAACCCTACCCTCTAAAAAATGCTGGGTTGTTTCAAATATACAGTCGGTTGGTCTGGGAACGCCCCCGCGAACACCCCCATCACGTGATGTGAATTTATGTGAATGTGTGGGGAAAAACATTGCATTGGCGCTCATTGAAAATACACACGACAATCATGCCAAAGAGTTGTTGTGTTGTTTTCTGTGCTGCCAATAAAAAAATATATATATATAAATTGAAGTTCTACATCATTCCCAATAAACACACAGAACCGGAAAGGAGGACAAAATGGTTACAAGCAATTAGGCGAGAGGATAATCAAGGGAAGTTGTGGAATCCCAAAACTAAGCATGTGTATGTTTGCAGTTGACATTTCATCACAGGTACAGTATAGGCTACGTTAACATTGTGATCATTATTAACGTTATCAAAAGTGTGTAATGTTGTTTCAGAAAATGGCATGCATATATAATTATCATTCTAAATTAAGCATAGCCTAGTGTCGAAACTACCTGTGGGTACGAAATAAAAACTACCTACCTACTAAACTAGTCGCATGAAAACACGTCTGCCATATTTGTCTACTTCCCTTAGGAAAAAGAACTATAGTAATCCTATAAGATTTGTATTATAATACGTATGTGATGTTCTGTAATACCTCTAGTACTTCTATAGTTTGTCCAAAAATACTATAGTATTCCTATAGGATTACTATAATATTTTATTCTAAAATATTACAAGATACCAATGGTTGTTTTTCATAAGGGATGTCTCATTCACATTAGCGTTATCAGCTGAAGATTGGCTTGATAGGCCAATCGCTACGTAATGACGCCAGCCGTGAACCTATCAGCACAGGTTCGTACCACTGATCACCGTTTTACAAAAGCATTAATATTTTGGAGTGAAGCATACGTACAATTGGTAAGTAAGTTATAACATTAAAAGATTAAAGTAGTAATATGATATTAAATCAAAGTTAATTTGCAATCAAAGATCTAAAATGCTTACTGTTGTAAAAAAAATCTAATTCTTTAAATTTTAGTAGTTCAGGACAGAAGTTGTTTGAGTGGCATTTCCTTTAGAGAATGTGTTGGTAATGTGATCATACAAACTTAAAGAAAAAATGCTATTATCCTATAGCATCATAGTAACTTTAAGGTCCCCTATAGCTTCAGGCGTCAAACCCCTTTATGTGTAAGAAGTCTGATTCATTCCACTCTCCGCAAAGGCTTCACTACGGATATACAAGACATAAAACAGGGAATAACCAAGCAATCACTGAATGGAAGATAACACTGATAAAAGATGATGCTCAATGCTGCCCAGGCATCGGAGAAGCTTGCATGTGGGTTTTGAGGGGAAAATTAAGGGTTGCTAGCACAACCGAATACATGTGTCAAGAATTTAGGAGTCTGTCTAAGGAGGAGTGGTTTTGAGAATACACAGATTCTGATGAAAACTGGCTCATGGTTACCACGGCTGAACTAGACCAGAACATCTTTCCTGCATTAGAGTTTTCCCAGCACCTATCATGAAGAGGAACTGATATCATAAATAAAGTATGTTAACATGCTGTCAGAGTGAGTGGATGTTCTGTTTGATGTATGATTCAATTGTTTTCTCTTTGTGGTTTAAACATTAAACCATCATTTCCTATTTATCCAAAATCTAAGGTTTACATGCACTTCAGAAATGGACATCTGCTTTTTTGAATATATATCAACAACTTAGTCTTCATGAAAACATACAGTACTTGACAGTATCGCTGGTGCTAATCATTTTGAGGCTCTAGTCTATACACAAACAGATACTTCCAAAAAGTCCAATGACTTCTTCAACAGACATGAGAAATAACAAACACTGCTAAAATACCTCAAATAGTCCTTGGACAACCAAGTGTAAAACAAATATAGTATACCATCAATCAAATATGATTAAATGTTAAATATTGTAGAAAAAAGATATCAACCCTGCCGCTATTATCAATAGCTACAGGCCTGTATTTAGTAAAGTAAACAAAGCAACAACAGACTTAATTCAACTGACACAGACACATTGTAAATTGATTTTCTTCACATTTTCTAGTGTACTCCATTCATGTACGCCTTGTGTTGCAGAAAACTAAATGGATTGAGTTTTGACAAAACTAAAAACAACAGAAAGTTACTAGAAAGGAGTGGCATTAGCATGTTAGCATGCTAAACAGCACATGGTCAAAAAGACTGAGTGAAATGATTCCACTTCGCTTGAACATGAATTACTTTTTGAGTAAAAACAACAAAAAGCCTGCCTGTTATTTTGACTAATGCCGATTTACATTCTTACTGCATATCGCCACCTACAGGTATTTTGCAATCGATCCCCACTCTCCACCACAACGGTAACCACCAAAACTCCAACATAGCAAACTCCTCTAAATCCCGACATAACAGAACATTAAACTCCAACAGCTCTCCCTCTTTTCTCAGCTTGCTCAAAAACACATAAAATAGCACCTAATTTCAACATTTACTCTCCCCATCCAGTCTCAAGCAAAGCATGCTGGGAACTACAAATCCTCTGCCCAGTTTCAGTAATGCTACGTTAACACTAATGGAAATTATTGAAGAAGTCCCAACACAAATGAATTGAGTAAACTTCTGTTTTGCAAATGTAAATGGACTGCGATTGAGTTTCATTAAGCAGCAAAATCATGACCTCTCATTCAGTGTATTAATATTGCACAAGGATCACCGTGCCATAACCTTTCCATGTGATCCATGGCATTTTAATTCTAACAAGAAATAAAACCTCTTAAGTTACATTCATTTCAGAATCTTAGATCGTAGCTATATATATATATACACGCTTCACCGAAACAGGAAGAATGACAAGTCTAAGTGAACCATAAGTGAACAAGGAGTGAGGAGAACAGAGGCACAGCTAACACAGTGTGTGTGTTGGAGAAGAGCCGCAGTCCTCCACTTCCAGGCCCACAACTTAACAGCACACTAATACAGATGTGCAAGGCTCTGCTTGTAAATCTCCCCGAATCAGGGAATACAACACAACTGGAAATTTCAGCAGAACGTATTACAGCCGTATCAGCTTGCGCAGCAACCACTGAACCCTCACGACTGTCAGGTCTGGGAACTCAGAAACGAGAGGACCACAGTGCTCTATCCCAGTATGACCTGCTGAACACCTCCCTGTGGGCGGAACGGATCCCTGCTAATGCTCAGATTTGGTTTGCGATGTAAAATGTTGAAGATTTAAGAATCAGCACGATTCTAAGTCTATAAAACCTATTTGAATCGTAGACTGTGACCTTTTCTTCCTGGAGAAATGACTATACCAGAGAGACCAGCATAGATCCAGCACTAACTAGGAAACTAGTAAAGATGTGCTAGAATATACTCAAATTATAATATCTGGTATATACTGTACATGAGATATAGCTAATATCTGAAGAAGAAAAAAATATGACCAAAGGACAAAACAAATGTGCTGTAAAAAATTGTATTCAATAATAATTGTAAACATAACTATTTATTATTATAATAATGTGAAAAAGTTTATAGCTGGCACCACTTGCTCTTGCAAGGAAGCAATTTAAGAATGAAATAAATGTTTTTGAAACAGAAAATTGTTTAAGGCCATTTCATGAAAATATGAAAACCTGTAAATATGGAAAAAAATCAAATCCCAGATTTATAATTAAACAATTAGCTTCTGAGAAACTAGTAAAAGGACGTATAATCTCTCTGTTTGGTAGAAGAAGAAAAAAGTTACAGGATTTTTTTTTTTACAAATCTGTTTTAATCTATGTATGTGGTTTGAAATCCTTTTCATATCGAATTTTTGAAAATCTGTTTCCACCGCTCTGTTTGACTGCTCTGATTGGATCTGTTTGACCGCTCTGAATGGATTTTGCGTATAGCTTTTTTTCTTATGTCACTTTCTCACACCACATAAAACGTAAACATGTCAGATGTTGTTGCAGAAACAAGGTTAATATGCACAATGGTGATAGTTTACTGTTACACTATAACCTTTTGGATATCATCTCAGATTTTTAACCACTTTACCACACCACCTCATAAATGTTATTAAAATTAGAGAGGATAAAAATCCCATAGCATTAATTATGAATTTGATTTTATTTTATTTTTCTTATATTTAAGTAAAGGACCCAGCAAAACTGTCCAAGCAAAACTTTGTTCGGTCGCGTTCAAACTCTGCCATATATATATATATATATATATATATATATATATATCAGGCATGTGATTGGCTAAGGACAAAAAAGCAGGAAAATATACCGAGCCGCCGCCCCCCCCCCCCCCCCCCACCCCCACCGATCGATATATATTCCAATATCTTTTCCGCAAAGTGAGAGCAATTGTTCAATCCAAGTCAAATATAGTCTTCACTGTATAAATGACACATTGATTCTTATTAAAGCTACTATTAAAGTTCTCAAGAGCAGTGAGTGATTTCCTCTGTTTTGTTGTTTAATTAACATTAATAGTTCTCCCAAAAATTGTAATTGTCATCATTTACTCTCAAGTTGTTTTAAACCTGAATAAGTTTCTTTCTTCTGTTTAAGTTATTTGGAAGAATGTGGGTAACAAAACAGTTGATGTACCCCAGTGATTTCCATACTAAATTTTTCCCTATGGAAGTCAATGGGGACCAGCAACTGTCTGGTTACCCACATCTTCTTTTTTGTTCAGCACAAGAAATAAATTAATACAGGTTTGGAACAACATTACAGTGAATAAATAATGACAGAATTTTTATTTTGGGGTCAACTATCCCTTTAAGAACAAGCGGCTTCATTTTTATTATTAGGGCTACTGTCACTTTAAGACCTGTACGCAACACGTCTAATATACACGGAGCATTTGACAAGCAGATTTCTCTCAATTTTCTCGGTTTGCTTTCAGTTGGCCTCCCCCGAGAAAATTTTGATTTCTCTGACCAAATTATGTGCCATTTAAGACTTTTGAAGGCCAAAAAAAGGATAATAAATAGCTTTAAAACCATGTCAGTGGGCATTCGATTATTTTGTCAATAGCCTACCTGCTCTCTTCTCATCTACATCTTTATTTCTCCTTATCCTGCCCTATTTCTTCCCCTCCTAAACTCCTAAACCCCCTGAACTTTGACTGATAGTCTTTCATTTTCATCTGTCAGTGAAGTAAATAATTGATAATTATATGTTTCATGAATTTCATGCATTCTCAGGATTCTATGCAGCATTAAATGCACGCAGGTGATTTTTGAATATTAATGAACGAATATTAATGTCGATATACAATGGTTTGTTCAAACTAATCCTGCTATTGATCTCTTTGTAAGACCCAAACAGCGGCTATAGGGAAAACTAATGGCAGGCGAAATATTTCGGACCTAAAACTAACTTTACCGCGCTCAACCACCGCAAGTGCATTTCAAACATTTGTAAAGCCTTGTGTATAACTAGACGCGTCCGCACAAGCGCGGGGCTCCGCGCGCACCTCTCCAAACGGACGAGGCGTTTATAGCTACTTTACATAGTTTATACTTTATGCTGTTATACTTTATACAGTTTATACTTTATATAGTTTATACTTTGTGTTTATCGCTCGCGTTCAGCGGGGAGGAAGGGAAGTTGGTCCATATCGGGAGAAGCAAGATTCGTTGAGATTAATTGATCTATTTATTTATTAATTTATTTGAGGTGCCGGAACGCAGTTCCGGACCACTTTAACCTCTGGACATAACCAAATGTTCTTATGTAAACCTTGTGTATATTTGAGAGTATTAGCGAAATAATACTACTCGAAAGATAACTTAGTCCAGCAACCAGGCGCTGTTAGACAAGCTTTTAGTGCATGAGCACGTCGGGTGTTCGCGCTCAGATCAGCGCATTAGCAGTGAATGACATGTTTAACCGGCAAGGCTTTAAAGCAGATGCAAATTAACTTTTGTGAACTCGCTGAACTGATGTAGCCGTTCCTCTGCGAGTATTTGTCGCGTTGTACACTAATGCTGTTGAGACGGAGGTGTCAGGAGGACTGCAACTGACAGAATGCACGATATAGCTGCAGTCTGCAGCTTGCTTGGAGCAAGGATCATAGCGCAAATTTGAAATATATCGATATATCGCCCAGCCCGGGTGACCTAACTGTGATCTTGTCAACTGACAACGATACCAGCGCGAGAGCGACTGAGATACGAAATTGAGCAGGTGAAGAAGCTGAACCAATTAGACATTCTCTGGCTGAACGCAAATACGTCCTTGTTGATCCTTTGAAAGGAACTTTCTGTACGCACGTCAGCCAGTTATGGGTTATGTCCTCATATTCTCTCCTTTTCACTCCGGCTGCCGGCTGCCGACACCCCCCCTACCCCCCGCCCCCCTTTTTTTTTTTTTTTTTACAGATCTGCATGATTCACGTAGGTCACATTTTCAGGTCGGAAAATCCGGAATTCCGGATTAATCCGGAAAAATCACATCCCTGATATATAAACGCTTCAAGTGACTATTATAACCTGGATTTCAAAAACCGTTTGATCAGGCCAAAGTCTAATGAAAGATACAGACACATGCCATGTTTGGCCTAGATTCCTGTCTGGTCACTGTCGTAACCAGTGCCAACTTAACTAAACACACATTGCCTGATCTGCATGATATAAGACATGCAGCCCTGACCTGGCTCTGTTCAAAAGCCTAACGAGCTGTCTATGTAGACAGGATTTTAAAGGGATTATAAGCCTATTAAATATTGTTTTCAGTTAAGATATTTTTGGTACTAATTACTAAATTACTAAAATCAAAAACTTAAAAATAAAGCTATATTTGGAAATGTATTAAAGTGCCCCAATTATTTTAAAGGGTCATTATATATTTTATATTTTTGGAGGTCTCCTACAATAGGATTAACATGCATCCAAGGTCAAAAATCACTTGAATTTTTTTATATATACATACATATGTATATATAAAAATATACATATATATATATATATACATTCATTGTTGCATGATGTCTTATACACAGTGTCACATTTAGTCTCTAAACCCCGCCTTTCCAAGAGTCTACTCTGCTCTGATTGGTTTACCGCTTACAATGAGTGTCGGAATAGAAATGCCCATTACAATATCTGATTTTCAGCTTCCTCAGCACTTTATACACAGTGATATGATCAGTAACGCTGCATCAGTTGTACCTTTTTAATTCCAGTCAAGTCCTCATACATTCAAAGTGGATTTGCTTTCACAGCGTAGAAAACAGCATCTTCTTAACATGTTGACAACATGAACCAAACTCTACAGGCTTCAGCTACAACTACAGTGTTTGGGAGTCGTTTACTGGAGTCAATGAGGACCATAGGCTCTGGCATTATGCAATTCTACAAACCTACATAGGTTCAAGCTGGAAAGACTGGATGGGAAATTCAGAATCGGTTCTTTCTTTTGAAACTTTGACAAACTGCTATATTACAATCTACAAGAAAGATTGAAAACGTAAATATAAAAAGAAAAATGTATTTACAATTTTAATAAAAATAGCAATGCTCTAATGAAGATATGAAGAAATTTTGGTCAAATTTGCAGAGAAAGCAATCTCACAAGCAATCTCAAATGTAAAAAGCATTTCAAGATTACAACATATGAGAGAAGTGTATCAAGGAAAAACAATATTTTAGTACCAATAAAATTAAATCAACAATTAAAAAAATAAAAATAAAATAATGCAGTAACTAAAAATATGTTTCCCGTATTTGAGTCTGCAATATATTTTATGCAGTGTCATTACCAAAACGCTAACATCAAACTCTAATGAAATCAATTGTGACTTACAAATTAGTCACTTGCAAGACGCCATTTCAGTTAGGATGCTGCCTTAGAAGGCAGTTGTCTATGTAGATTGTAGATAACTCAATAGGTTTTGGAACAGAGCCCATATATTCCCTAGTTCTTTTGTATAACACACCATCAGTTATACATCTACTTAAAGATGCCATAGTTTCTCACTTCACAACAGGCTGTCCTGATTTATTGTCATCTTTCTTGGCCAAATACATGGAGGGCTATGAGCACAGATGGGACACGTCCCTGGCTAGATTATTTGTACACTCTTTGCTATTTAGCAGGGTCGACTTTGCAGTCTGACTATGGGTCTTAATAACTAATCGGAGTGCAAGCCAAGAGGCATGTCAGAATCCTGGCCAATGCATAGCAGATCAAGATAAGATAAAACAGGCAGGAAAAGATGGGATCCCTCGCTCTCAGACGGGACAGAGGTGAACATCTGTCTGGAACAACATGTGTAAAGCCTGCTAGCGACTTACAAATAGTGTCCAGTCCAGTCACCCTATGCCAGAACATAAAAAAAATAGCATCTGAAGATTTAATAGCTGGTTTTATATGGATTATACTATAGCTTGTCTTAAAGCTACACTGTGTGATTTTTACCCCCATCTAGCAGTGAAAAGGTATATGACCATCCAGTGAATATTACTTTCTGTTCCTCTCAATTCCAATTTCGTTTTAACTCCTACGGTGGCCAATGTAGTCCAAGATTAACATGGCTTCCAGTTCGACCTCGTCCATGAGTGTTAACTCAAACGTAAACGCGAAAGGCGAAGCTTGAATTAACGGGTATGTCCCTCTTTGGCTAATGTACTTTCAAGATGGAGGGGCAACATAGCGACCGACATTAAAACCCCTTACCCGTATGTATTTCCAATGGCATATTATACACTCACAAGAATACTTTATTACTTGAACGAAGTAAATATACATTAATGAGCACATATGTTTTTGAAAGAAATAAGAATAAACTAAAAGAGTTACACAGTGTAGCTTTAAATGGTCATTGGCTATTCCAAGTTGGTTGATCAGATGGACTGATTACATGATTGAGACCATTAAAACGCTTTGGTGATCTGATAAATCACCTAAACCACTTGTACATGCTAATAAACAACTTAAGCCTAGTTCACACTACATGATTTTAAAACGTCAGGCTGTTTTCACGTCAGTGCGATTCACACTACATGACTTGCTCTCTGTGAAATCAGGAGTGTTCAAGTTGTCGAGTTGTATACACCACACGACACGTGTGGTGATTGATCCGTGACAGGAGGTAACGCACTACACAAGTTGACAACAACTCTGTCACCCAACGATTCTATCTTGTCTACAAACCACGTTTTGTCACGAAAAATCACGTAAACAGCACGCGCGCCAATACCCAGCGAAGAAGACGAAGAACACAACACGCGAATAAGGACGTCAGACAGAAACTAGTGCTGCAATCTGTTTGTGCGATAATTGCTCTGAGAAAAAAAAAGGCAAAAAAAGAAGAAATAAGATTTACCTGGTGACCTCAACCCATGCCTTGCTCTGATTGGCTGTAGCTCATGACATCACTGAGGTTGAGTCATGCAACAGCTCTGGATCTAGCATGCTATATATTTTTCTGGCCTTGGCGACGCGTCTGCGAGCGTCTTTGATGCGTTGTTGGCTTTCATACTAACAGATTGGCAAGCGTTCATCGGCGAGCTCAACGATTTGCAAATCAGGCTTAAAATCCTGTAGTGTGAACTAGGCTTCAGACTATCAAGAAACCATGATATATAAAATAAACAATACAATTAATAATAGTTTGTGTATGCAATACCATGGTCTAAGATACTGGTAAACTGGTTCAAGTCGTTTTAGATGGTTGATCAGATTGACTGATTGCATGATTAGGACTGGTAAACAACTAACAAAAGTGAGCGGAGCCTCGGTTGAGCTGATAAACCACATTTCCAAGCAGTTTGAAGAGATCTGACCTAGGGCTGGTGATACGGCCAAAAAATAATCTGTATTTATTTTAAAACATGTTATTTCACCTCCTGCCCATGTTGTCCTACAAACAATGTTCATATTGAAGGCTATGAAAACAAATACAGTGAATAAAACCACTCTGACCACTTTGAACCAGTATGGCCTGGTTTTTTTGGCTGGAACAGAGGAAATAATTATGTTCCTTGAAGTTAGCTTTGATCATGAAGCTAGCTGTTAGCTGGAAAGAAGGTAAAAGAGTGGCTCAAGTAAAAATAAACGAGAGAATGAGAGATTAATTTGTTCTGATTAAAAAGCTTTCCAGAGAGTGGGAAAAAGCAAAGGTAGAGGATGGAGTGTGAGTAATTGTGTATGCCAAAAGGAAAGCAGAAGATCAATAGAGAGTGAAAATAGACATAACCAACAAACGGACTAATAAACATGCCGGTTATATTTGGCTTGAGAGTCTCCGATGATAAATGTCTTGAAGATTTCGGTCAGATTAGATTAAAGTGATGTCAGCTATGTACCAGTTGCAGATCAATCTTAGAAACTCTCTGATCTACAATCGTGTCTAGACAGTAAAGCTTGTTCTGCTCTAAAAAAAGGGTTAGACCCAAAATGTACTCTACTTAAAATGAAAAACAAAATGAGAGTGAATCAAAACAAATGACCTGTCTTGGATTTCTTGCTGAAAGATAGAACTAAACAAGCCACTTCTACAACATATACAAACTCGAAAAATAATGACTCCTCGTGTTCTTAAAGTGGGATGCATCATGAATTAAAGTGAAATATGTGAAATGCATTCGAGATTTTACTAACAGTCTCTATTCTAGTCACCAGAAGCCACAGCATCCCATAAAACAAACAAGAAATGAAGCAAAACAAGTTTCATCAATTGGAAACCACTGATAGTGAGACTGTGATACTTACACGGTTCCCCTAGAGGCAACAGCAGTAATTGAGGTTTGAGAGGTTGTTATTTCAAAATTGAAAAAGGCCTCTGAAGACTAACAAAAGTTGCATAATATGATTTAAGGCTAATATGAAGACTAAACTGAAACACATGGGATATAGACCACATGCACCAGAGCACCAAAAACATGACCAGCAACTTGCAATAAACCTAAAATATCATATTTAAAATATTTTTAGAAGTCATCTAATTCATCTAGAAGCAACCAACCACAGGGGCAGATGAATAAGAAATCCACGACACCACAATAATAAGCTGGCATGGAAAAACAGCACCATGTACCAAAACAGACTGGTAAAAACTGGAAAAATTTGAAAGAAGTGCACCCCAGCGTATGGTCTATATTCTTTTAAGATTATGTAGCTGTGCAATGTTTTCTTGATGGTCTAAGTTGTTTATTAGCACATACAAGTTGATTTAGGATGTTTACCAGTCCTAAACATGCAATCTGGCCTGGGGCCGTGTTGACAAAACATCTCAAGGCTAAAAGTAGCTCCTAACTTGCCAATTTAAGAGAAACTCTTAAAAAAAGATGAACGGGCCAGTCCTAAGTTTAGGACTCCTAGGAGTATTTCACAAAGCATTTTAGCTCTAAATCTCTGAAAAGTTAGGGGCTAAGTCACTAAAACCAAATCACAAACACCCTGTACACGACTGAGAAAACAGGCGATAGAGACTTGGGTGCAGAGCCTTCTCCCCTTATACACTCACCTAAAGGATTATTAGGAACACCATCCTAATACTGTGTTTGACCCCCTTTCGCCTTCAGAACTGCCTTAATTCTCCGTGGCATTGATTCAACAAGGTGCTGAAAGCATTCTTTAGAAATGTTGGCCCATATTGATAGGATAGCATCTTGCAGTTGTTGGAGATTTGTGGGATGCACATCCAGGGCACGAAGCTCCCGTTCCACCACATCCCAAAGATGCTCTATTGGGTTGAGATCTGGTGACTGTGGGGGCCATTTTAGTACAGTGAACTCATTGTCATGTTCAAGAAATCAATTTGAAATGATTCGAGGTTCGTGACATGGTGCATTATCCTACTGAAAGTTGCCATCAGAGGGTAAATGGCGGCCATAAAGGGATGGACATGGTCAGAAACAATGCTCAGGTAGGCCGTAGCATTTAAACGATGCCCAATTGGCACTAACGGGCCTAAAGTGTGCCAAGAAAACATCCCCCACACCATTACACCACCACCACCAGCCTGCACAGTGGTAACAAGGCATGATGGATCCACGTTCTCATTCTGTTTACGCCAAATTCTGACACTACCACCTGAATGTTTTAACAGAAATCGAGACTCATCAGACCAGGCAATATTTTTCCAGTCTTCAACGGTCCAATTTTGATGAGCTCTTGCAAATTGTAGCCTCTTTTCCAATTGCATGGATCCGTCCTGCCTTGTATTAATGGTTTAGACTGGCGATGGTGGTGTAATGGTGTGGGGGTATTTTCAAGGCACACTTTGGGCCCCTTAGTACCAATTGAGCATTATTAAATGCTATAGCCAGGATATTGAGAATTGTTGCTGACCATGTCCATCCCTTTATGACCACAGTGTTCCCATCTTATAATGGCTACTTCCAGCAGGATAACGCACTGTCACAAAGCTTAAATATATATCTGATGATATATACGATATATATCGTGCATGTATATAAAAGAGTAAATGAATAAATAAGGTTGAATGGCACAAGATATATTTTGCTAAAGAATACCAAAAAAGTGCAGTAAAACCAGGAAAAGTCATAAAGAAAGTAACACACATTTGTTTGGATTTCATTTGGATTAAAGCTTGATGCATCGAAAGGGGTGTTTTTCCAGCAAACTATTATAAACAAGATTTGGGTGCAGCATGGGTTCAAACCCTGCAAATGGAAAATTGTTAATGCTAAGGAGACAAATGAAATGGAACTGGAATAGCTGCAATACATATATTTGTAATCCATCTTTTTTATTGGACCTGTAGGAGAAAACAATCTGCCAAAAGCAGCACAATCTTTGTCCTAATTCGCTGAACATAATATTCACGCATAAGAAAAATATCTATTGCTGTTTTGCTCTTTTAACCCAAAAATGAGTGTGTGCAACTGTTACAGAGTCTCTTCGCTCCAAATCATACTCAAATTGTCACAAATTAGACTTCATAAGAAAGGCACACAGCATTAACGCGACCAAAACACATACAGTCACTTCATATCTAATGCAAAATCGGAATCCAGTTTTAAAACAACCAAGCCTACTAGGAGACTTCTGTTAAAATCTTCACAGAATTCATTGACACCAGTCTGTCTCCACACAGCGTTACCATGGAAACCTCATATTCAAGCGGTGCCGCAGATGTATCAGGCTGCATTACTGTGAGCTAGACCTGATGGGAAACTAATCAAGGTGTAACTCCCGTAAGGTTAATGAACCCAGGTCCCTGTCAGTAATGAAGTGCTCTGGATGTGTTCCACAGCTTTTATGTGGAGAGCGTGGTGAAACCACTGCCAGGCTGCAGGACATACACTCTCACTCTTTCGTTTGTGTGTGTGGAGGAGAAGTCTTCAACATCCGACAAGCCCATCACAGCTGACGAAAGGCAGTTGCAGGGGATGATACTGTGTGCTAGACACGTAAACCCTCGTTGAGAATGTATCATTTTGAATGTATAACACCGCCTTGCATCTTATTTGTTGAATGCAATCCAAATACTTGTTTATTCAATATTTTACACCTAATCCTGATTTCAAGAATTAGTTGGAATTATGGATGAAAGCTTGTTTCCACCAAGGAATAAAAAATGCAAAAGGTAATTGTGACTTTCCATCTCACAAAAGTCAGAAATACAAGATTTAACTCGAAATTTTGTCAATGACAAGTAGAAACATGACGTCACAATATGTCGACCTTCATAGAAGGGGGTGCCCGCGGTTATGTAGATATAAATGTCTCATTAAGGTAATAAAAACATTACGGTTTAATAAGTAAGTTCTTTATACACCATTGAAAACATAGTCATGGATGTCATATTGCATTTCTGTTAATAGACACACAAAATTTTTACACATTGCACCTTTAACTACATCCAAACAGCGACAGAAAATGGCAGATTTTGTCATTAAAACCAATATTTAACAACTTTTGTTATTCTGATAAGTGTGTTAAATGTTCATTCTTATTTTGTAAAAAAAAAAAATTAAGTAAAAAAGTTTTTATTGGTAATTTTCAACTCAGCTTCATAAAATTAAGTAATATTAGGCCTTTTTTTAAAGATTCATGGTAAAACTAGGTAGGATGTGGGATAGTGCAAAGCATCAAGTCTTTTTTTGCATCCCAGAATGATACATCCCAATGTTGACTATAGCAAAGGAAAAACGACAGACACAGTGAAGACAATCTGCACATTATCAAGCAACACATCTTTGAGAAACAGATGCAGAGCTATGAAAATCCTCCCATCATGAAAGAATTCCCAGCAGAGTGTGGAGAAAAGAGTCAGTTAACCAAACTTTTCGGCTCTCATTGATGTGTACGTCTATCCTGAGCTTGACCGCCTAATGTCATCAATCAGCTAATCAGCTGCCCAAAGGCAGGCGGATCTCATACGGCTCCAGATGAAGTCATGAGTAAACCATCAGTCTCTGTTGAAGAACAGTCTGCTATGAAGAGCAGGGATTGCAGTAATATCATTAGCTTGGCTAAATAAAATGTCGAAATCCTCTCAAAATATTGTATGAGAATCAACTACACAAAAGCCACCTTGCATGTAAAAGTGGCTAAAGAGGGTAAAATATCTTGGTCACTGATGAAATTCTAGAGGGCACAGTCTAATAGGTACTTTAAATCCAAAACCACAAGCAATCACATCATTTTTGCATGACATAAGCTGATTGGCATCTGTTGATCGTCCAGCCAACGAGATTGATTGATCAACATTTTAATAGTCTGGTTCATTGTTTGCTGTAGGCTAGTCCTGCAGTTTCACTGAAACCCTCCACCTCCTCCAGCTCCACCTGCCTAGATCTGCTATGAAGGAGTAGTTCACTTTAAAAAAAAAAAAAAACTTTTGCTGATAATTTACTCACCCTCATGTCATCCAAGATGTCCATGTCATTCTTTCTTCAGTCGAAAAGAAATGAAGGTTTTTGATGAAAACATTCCATGATTTTCTCCATATAATGGACTTCAATGGGAACCAAACGGTTCAAGGTCCAAAAGACAGATTCAGTGCAAGCTGCAAACTGTTCAAAGGCTTTAAATGATTCCAGATGATGAATAAGGGTCTTAGCAAGCGAAACGATCGCTCATTTAAAAAAAAAATAACAAAGTTTAAGTTTTATAAGCTCAAATGGTCGTCTTGATCTGTTCTGTGAGGCGCTTCCGTGATTCTCCGGTTTGAACTCGTTTATCAAAATGAACAAATCTTTTTTTTCTTTTTTCGTGTCATTTGGTTGATTCAACGAACAAAATTAACAAGTTGACTCGGGAATATATATATATATATATATATATATATATATATAAATAAATATATAGCTCCTTGTGATGGCCAGTTGTTCTTATTACAGCTGCCAATATGCTTTATGGGATATTCTTTGCTCTACAGTCTCTATGAATACAAGAATATTAAGAGATGACAGTGCAAACTAACCATAGAAGATTATGCAACTTAATACGGGTGAGCTTAACAAAGAATTCCACAACTAATGCATACTAAAGCTACTGTCTTGAAAGATATACGTGAAAAAAGAATATTCACCTCTGGCTCACCTTTCTCCAGCTTGAAAGAGCTCTCCATCCGAGCCGATCTTTCCTTTAATATCATCAGGTCGTGGAGGTCAACCACCAAATCCTTCAGAGAGCTTCTATCATTTAGCGGGAATGCCAGGTGGCCTTTTTAGCAGCATTATATCAGGAAGAAGTAGTTAAATAAGGAAAGGCGCATGGAAGCTCTAAAGGCCCCCTGTTGCATGTACCTGCAAGGCTGTAGCAGCTGTGAAGCAGGCTTTTCATCTAAAAATGTCCCCTAATTAAGTTAAGTCCACTGAAGCCACCCATGACATTCAGTTATTCTTATCCAGCTCGCTCCCTGAGGGCCGACTGACCTATTCAACAAGCGGGCCGCTGTGGGTCTGCGCTGGCCAGATGCCGAGACCTTGTCGGGTAATGCTGGGGGATTTTCCACTGTCACACAGAGTCAACACGAATCCAAGCAGTATTTCAGAATGAGGAAGGACACAATGGACAAATTAGACCAATCTCATTATCAAGGACGGTTAGTGTGAAACCTCTTCAGCATCTCAAATGTTTCTCCGAGAGATTTAAATGGAGACCGAATGGAAATCAGATTTGACTCTTGAGAAAAAGAACTCGGTAATGTTTCAATAGAGATCTCAGCAATGTCTCAAACTGTGCTCACATTTGCCAAGATAGCGACGTCTAGAGTCAAAAGTCAGAAATCTCTTCCAAGACCAACTCAAAAAAAAAAGATTTTTGCTACTTGCCGAAATTGCTTAATTAAAATAAGCTTAAGCAACACAATTGCTAAACATTTTGTCCAAACTTAATTTGATTGTGTTCAATCTACTTAAATATGTCAAATTTAAGTGTTGGATTACATGAATGGTCTGTGTTACATTAACTGAAACTGGGCTGTGCTTGTTTTTGCCCAGCATGCTTTGCATGCTGTTTAAATGTCTAAATTAAGTGTTATTTTATGTGCTTTTGAGAAAATGAGAAAAGGGGGAGACTTTATAGTGTGTAATTGTGTTTAATGTTCAATTAAATTTCAATTATTAGTACCATTTAAATTACCATTGTTGAGAAGAGTGGATCATTTGGTTATTCTGCAAATTCAGCTATGCTCTCAGCAAATGCTTTGGTTGATGAAGCAAGTAAATCTTATCATTTAAGATGCTAACAAGTGTTATTGGTAGCTAATCCTTGGTTACACGTTTTTCTATTTCAAAATTTCAAGTTTCTTTGTAATTGTTTGTAAAATTCACATCAGAGACATGTCTGATTGAACACTTTTGTGTGTCTGTGTGTGTAGAAAGGGAACAGAGACTAGTGCTTAATACTATTGCTAGTGTGATCAGACCCCAAACCTACTTCAGTGTGTGACTCATCCCACACCTTGTGTGTTACGGACATTACACCTCACACATTGAGCAATGTGCTATTACTTTTCTAAGCGATCAGACTTACAACACACTAGCGGCGTGGTGACAGTTTGAGTATTTGTCTGAGCGGTGAAGGTTTATCTAATGGTGTGACGCTGGTGTGTGTGTGTGTCTGTATGCATTAGTAGCAGTGTTTGGAGATCTCATGGAATGTGCTCTGATGTGCCAAATAACACACTATTCCACCCACCCGACAGCACACATCCTAAGGGTGGGTTTCCCAGGTAACAACACTACTACATGGTTATCAGATTTACGATATCATGAAGGAGTCCAAAAATACAACTACACACACAGGATGAGAGCGCCTGAGAAACAGAGGTAGCGAGAGCGAGAGGAGGAGGAGGAGGAACGGAGGAGAACCCTCACAGAACATCTGGGCTCATAGCCCAAATCTCAACACAGGAAGCACAAGCCCAATTGAACTTTCTAATCAGCATCTATGAGCTGCTTCTCAACTCAACAATATCACATACAGTTGTCACATTCACCCAGTTAAAGGGTTAGTTCACCCAAAAATGAAAATTATGTCATTAATGAGTCACCCTCATGTCGTTCCAAGCCTGTAAGACCTCCATTCATCTTTGGAACACAGTTTAAGATATTTTAGATTTTCTGTTCCTCCATTGAAAATGTATGTACCTTATACTGTCCTTGTCCATAAAGGCAATACAGACATCATCAAAGTAGTCCATGTGACATGAGTGGGTTAGTTCGAATTTATTGAAGCATCAAAAATACTTTTTGGTCCAAACATAGCAAAAACAACGACTTTATTCAGCATTGTATTCTCTTCCGGTTCTGTTGTCATTGCTCGTTCACGATTCCAATGACGCTGCTGACGTGTTATCTTGTGCGCCCGATTAGGACGATTGGGACATCCACGACATGCTTACGAACCATTTTTTTAAAGATATTGCAATACCAAAATACAAACAATGTAGAAAAGCTTGAATACAGCACTCGTCTCCATCAGACTGTAAACGAAGCTCGGGCGCACAAGATAACACGTCAGCAGCGTCATTGGAATCGAGCAATGACAACAGAACCGGAAGAGAATACAATGCTGAATAAAGTCGTTGTTTTTGCTATGTTTGGACCAAAAAGTATTTTCGATGCATCAAAAAATTCGAACTAACCCACTCATGTGGGAACAGCATATGTATTTCAAGAATAATTTACACCCAAAAATCTTACTAACTTCAATTCAACTTTACCTCAGTTTGTGTGGCATCTACTTAATAATTTATTTATTTTTATATAAAAACTGACTAAACTTTTGGCAGACTGTTCAAACAATGAGTCATAAAAGAGATCACAGCTGATATCATGTCCAGTTCATTCATCTTAGTGATGGAAATGGAAGGTCAATTCGAGTGCATTGCATTGTGGGGTATTTTATTCTTAGCAGTGTGCTCTGGTAGTGAAGTGAAGTGAAGTAAAGTGATGTGACGTAAAACAAATCCCCTGTGCACAATATACATGCATACTGTAGTGTAGAAATATATTATTAGTAGCATGCAATCTTGAACAATCTTGTATCCTGCAGTTATCTCTCCTATATTAAACTCCGAAGTGCTATTATCCAAAGTTGAAAGGAAAGAGAAAATAATGATCAAAAGAAATGGTGTGCTGTATAAGCATTTCAATGTTTACTTTAATTTGGATTTGGATTGAATATCAAACACTATATTCAGAATGACCATATACACATATACTCCCGTCCTAAGCTATTTACAGCCTTTGATCAGCGCGACACACTGGCTCATCCGATCCAGAACAAACAAAATGACCTCAGTAAAAACAGAAAACATCAGCCAAAATCAAATCAACAGATGACCTCTGGCTTTAATAGTCAACATGAAATCATAATTGACCCTATTTATTTTCTAAATGCATGTTATTTAATGTACATGACTCATTATTGCATGCTATTCCAAAGAAAGAAAATGTTTGTGTAATTCTTCACCAAAAGGCACAACTTTTCAGACTGATACAAAGGGTGCTGATACCGATAGTGGTCCTGACAGATATTACGGTATTTAAAGAGGAAAACTGACTGCAGACTCTGATAAGAGAAAAAAAAATTAAACAAATATATTAAATATAATATATAATATTATTAATAAAATATTAAAAAATTAAAATCACCAAATAAAACAAACATGCAACAGCATGAATTAAATAAAAAATAAATAAATGGAAATGTACTAAATGTATTAAATAAATGACAAAACAAAACAGAAAACTCTCAAATATTAAGTGATATTAATATTTCGAATAAAATAAAGCCTTCTCATTCACACTTTAGAAGTAAAATGGTTTACAGACCTCATTTTGTACAGTTTAGGAGCATGCATTGTCTTGTTTCATTTTGCTTACAGTGGGTTGAATAAAGGATGAACCTGTGCTTGTGTTTGTCTGTGTGTCTGTGTGTGTGTAGTAGCAAGACACAAAGCAGGTGTATACACAGCTCTCCAAAACCATCCACTCTCAAACAAAGCCAGTGACGGGCCGTTCCCAGGAAGGGGTAACGTGGCGTAAAATCTATGCACAGCCTTTCTTTGTTGCAATTCAGGCCTAATCCATCTGAGCTCCCCTGTAATAAAAGTTAGCGACTGGTTGTTGAGACCCCGAATGAGCAAGTGGGCCGTAGTTCGGCTGGGATAACACGGCTCCTGTAGCTATGGTTACTCAATGCCGCTCACCTCAATTAGAACTCGTTCCTTTTTGAAGCCTTTTGGGGGGGATCTGCGAGCATGACGGGATGATAAGGACAGAACAAGCTTTTTATGTATTAAATTTAGGTATTGAATGAACACGTCCCTCGTCCTGCTCGTGCTCGCCACAGCTAACTAACTAGAAATTTTCCGTGAAATGAATTTCAAACTCTGGTGACAGCTAACGTTAGCCTTGTTGATGAAAAAATGATTCCTCTGATGTGTGCGCAGTTCCGGATTAGTGGGTGTGGCTTGCGGAGCTGTTCAATGTGGTGCATTGTGGGTGTTGTAGCCTTTCATACAAATGTCTTTTCTCGGTCAAGAGGGCACCAAATTCAAAAATTCTTTTACATTTCGACTACATATATGATCCACTTTCAATAAAGATTAATGTTGAAATGGGTGAAATGCTCCTTTAAAGCCCCTGTAAAGTCAAAATTAAGTATGTGTTCTGAGTCTGTCATACCACAGAAAAATGTGATATTAGCCACCCAGCCAAATTTGAATGATAAAAAAGCCGGCAAGTACATAAAATAAGCAGAGGTGGAAGTAACGAATTACAACTACTCAGATTACTGTAATTAAGTAGTTTTTTCGTGTACTTGTACTTTTATGAGTACATTTTTTAGTCTGTAATTTTTCTTGTACTTGAGTACAAATTAAGTTAAGTAATGTACTTCACTACTTTAAAAATGCCATTAATTACAAAGTACTTGTACAATTTGAATTCAACAATTATTCAAATCTTTGACCAGCATTTGGGTATCCAATGGAAATAACTGATCGTGGGCGGGCCAATAAAAACCCTTGTATTTGGAGCGGGAAAAAAGCCCGGTTCCTGGAGAGCTATATTCGTCCTCACACGTCCTTCAGTTTGTATTTTAGTGTTATCAAAGAACTTTGCCGTAATGGACATGGACATTCGAGACACTGAATTCATTGAAAATTCCGAAGAAATACCAGATGACGAGAGCCCATGACCCCACATGGAGGAGTTGTTCTTATACAGAGGAAGGAAAGGAGACGTTTTATAGAAACTTTGTTTCTGCAGTGATATGTGATAGTTCAGTTGTTTTCGTTTTTAAAGTTGGGTAGACCTCACGATAATTTGACTAAAAACATCACTTGAAACATGAGCTTCAGCATTACTCAGGTGACAAGCACATATACCGTAATAAAGATTTAGCATTGTAAACTTAGATTAAAAAGTTATATTGTATGTCATTGTCAACACAATGTTTTATTAATATTGAATCCGTATTTTAAGCTTACAATGAAGAGTTTAATAATGACTCTTTCATAAAAACAGTATCTTGCCGGCCATGACCCACTGGCATAACAGTGTAACTGCACTGATTGTCAGTCTGTCTAGATGGCACATTTGTGTCAGTGCTAAATGCTGATAACTTTTGAAACTTTTGAAATATTAGTAGGGTACTTTTGGAAATCTTTATTGTAAAAAAAAAAAAGAAAAGAAAAAAAGAAGTTTATAAATAAAATAACCCAATAAGTTTATTTATTTTGCATTATAATTCATTAATAATAATAATCATATTAGACCGTTTTTATAACTTGGTTTCCATAAAAGTAAATAAATATCACAGGCTAAAAGTAATTAGTAATTAGTACTTGAGTAGTTTTTGAGAGGGGTACTTTGTACTTTTACTTAAGTACATTTTTAACACCAGTACTTTTGCTTGTAATCGAGTATTATTTTAGCAACTACTTGTACTTGTACTTGAGTACAAATTTTCAGTACTCTTTCCACCTCTGAAAATAAGCTATCAAAATCTTGAAAAAAATCAGCAGTTATCTCTGTTCTCAAACGCTGGGGGCGTGTCTGCTGGCTGCGCTGAAACCACGCCCACAAACTGTAGACTGTAGTAACTAATAGTACTGACAGTAACTCGCGATTGAGCGGCAAATGCAAATGTGCTCTATTGTTAGTGGAGAGATCAGCCCGTCTATGGATCAGCCAACATCAAGTTGGATAGTATATAGTATGCATATGGATCTGCGTCATCAAGTTGGGGCGTGTCCACGACCTCTTGGGCTCCAGTGTGTCATCGAGCCTGTTTTAGCCCCGCCCAAAAAATCCGTAAAATAGCAAGGGTGAAAAAACTGTTTAACGGTCTAACTCCGTATTTCAGAACTTCACAGTTCACAGTCTTTGTAATATGTTTTAGCAATACATTTGTAACATTTATAATGTGTTTAGAATTTTTTTTGTTGAATTACCTTTACAGGGACTTTAAGGCAATTTCACACTACATGACTTTTTGGTGCTAAAAGACAAATGATTTGTATGAATTCTAAATAAGACATTGGTTGTACTGAATGTGAGCTGGCTTATTTTGCTCAAGATTAGAACGTTTTAAGTCCACATGTCATGCAAACTATCTGCTTCTAACCTCAGGTCGAGAGTTGTCATTCCAACCACACATCTCTGCGATGCTGTTTGCGAATGTCCGTTGGAACGATGGTTTTGGGAAAAACTGGCTTGTTGAACTACAGTATGCTGATATGACGGAACTTGCAAACGTAGTTGGCTAACAGTGCTTTTGTGAAAAGCGTCCTGAATGAGTTCTATTGTTGTTTTGAAAAAGGTTGTCTTGCACCCCATACTCACTCTGACCTTCACTCCACACAACCTTCAACACCTCCTGCTTACCCCCCACTCCTACTCCTCAACCTGCACTGAATCTGTGTAGAGGATGCATGTCTGTTCTTCCAGAAAAAGAAGATCAGGCAATCATCAGGCCCAGACAATGTCTTGCCCACCTGTCTGAGAGTCTGTGCAGACCAACTGTCACTCATCTTTACTCAGATCTTTAATGAATCTTTAGAGCTGTGTGAAGTCCCTTCCTGCTTTAAATGCTCCACCATAATCCTCATTCAAAGAAACCCAAGATCACAGGACTGAATGACTACAGAGCTGTTCCTTTATTGTCTGTGTTCATTCGAGAGACTGGTGTTGGCCCACCTGAAGGATATCATTGGAACCTTGCTAAACCCCCTTTAGGTTTCTTATTGAGCAAACAAGTCTGTGGATGACGCAGTCAACATTGGACTGCATTACGTCCTGCACCATCTGGGCTTATCCCAGCAAACCAATTTAGGTTCGGGGAACGTTCCGGGAACGTTAGTTTTTGGTTCCCAGAACGTTCCAAGAACTTTCCCTTAAAGGATTAGTTCACTTTTGAAAAACTTTTGCTGATAATTTACTCACCCCCATGTCATCCAAGATGTCCATGTCTTTCTTTCCTCAGTCGAAAAGAAATTTAGGTTTTTGATGAAAACATTCCAGGATTTTTCTCCATATAATGGACTTCAATGGGAACCGGATGGTTCAAGGTCCAAAAGACAGTTAATAACTGTTTCAGATGCAGCTTCAAATGTCTTTAAACGATATCAGACGATGAATAAGGGTCTTATCATGTGAAACGATCGGTTATTTCAAAACTTATTCCAAAAATTTAACTTTTCTAAGGACAAATGCTAGCCTAGCTCTATTCTGTGAGGCGCGTTTGTAACGTCACGTAATACATAATTATGTTCAAAAGGTCACGGGCGACGTAGCCGGAAGTACAGAATCAAAATCGTCCGACATCGTTGTTTTACCTTTTAATTCCTTTTTTGTAAACGGCGTTTGAGTTAGTTTTCACGTTCAACCTATGCGTTCAACTTGTAAACACTCTGACTCTGTACTTCTGGCTACGTCGCCCGTGACCTTTTGAACGTAATTACGTACTACGTGACGTTGCAAACGCGCCTCACAGAATGGAGAAAGGCTAGCATTTGTCCTTAGAAAAGTTACATTTTTGGAATAAGCATTGAAATAACCGATCGTTTCGCATGATAAGACCCTTATTCATCGTCTGGTGTCGTTTAAAGACATTTGAAGCTGCATCTGAAACTGTTATTAACACTATCTTTTGGACCTTGAACCATCCGGTTCCCATTGAAGTCCATTATATGGAGAAAAATCCTGGAATGTTTTCATCAAAAACCTAAATTTCTTTTCGACTGAGGAAAGAAAGACATGGACATCTTGGATGACATGGGGGTGAGTAAATTATCAGCAAAAGTTTTTTCAAAAGTGAACTAATCCTTTAAGGTTAAGGGAAGGTTCCCGGAACATTCTCCTTACGTTATAAAAATGAAACCTAAAAATAACCTACATGAAACGTTCCTATAACGTTCTTGTTTGGTTCCCAAAAAAATAACCTCATGGGACCATTCGGGAACGTTAGGGGAACGTTCTGTGTTTCCTGGGATGATAGGATCCTGTTTGTGGACTTCAGTTTGGCCCCCTCTCTGTGCCCAGCCCATCTACATCAGTTAGTGGACCAACTTCCTGAAAGACAGGCAGTAGCTTGTGAGGCTGCGAAAATTCACATCCAACCACCGCACATGATCAAAACTGGCGCTCCACAAGGATGTGTTAGTTATAGCAATGCACTCAGTTAATTGTGGCTCTGAACTGAGTCTTCCAAAACTTCACCTTGTAAATCTTTAATTTAACTGTAAATTCTCACGTAAATGTTGTAGGTTATGTCATTAGCATTTGATTATTTTCAAAATCAGGGAAAGTGTGTACAAACTAACTACACACCTAAAACTAAAGTGATATGCACCAATAGTTTTTTGAACATTTAGTACTGTTGGTCTTACACTTTGACTGCTGTCAGGTATTGAGCTAGATATTTAGATATTTAAATAATTTATTCCACTTTGCTAGGTATATATTTATTATAATTTGTTTTTACCAATTTTTTGGGATGAAAATTGCATTGAAACTGCAAAAAACTGTGGCCTATGCAAGCGAAATTTCGTTCTGTATACCCTTGTTGTATTATGAATGACAATAAAGTCTGTCAAGTCAAGTCAAGTCAAGTCAATTACACTGAAAATCATTTTCTCATTACATTTTTAGGAAGATGTAGTTCCCTGAAGTCACCACTTCTCCACAGAAAATGTGTCCTCCTGATTGTCCTCCCCAAACATAAAAAGTCAGTGAATGATGCAGTGGGGCAGGAACGAGACGTTCTCTGACCTAATTTGATTTAGCAGGTAATTGCTTTTGCTGAGTTGAATATTTCTTCCTGCATTCTAGGGTCCCTTTGTTCGATTTGTTTGCAACAACTTAATTTAGACCAGTGTTTCATGCAAAGTCCTAACTGAGACACATAAAGCACAAAGGGAGGACAATATCTGATCTCTCCAGCATGTTAAGAATGTCTTAAAGAAGCCTCTGTTTGAGTTAAACCTTGTTGAACCTCTGCTTCACAACCCAAGAGACGGCCCTGGCATCATCTATCCTTTTGTTATCTGTTCCTGCTTCTCAAACTCTCTTGTTCCAGTGAAATTCCTCACAGAGCAATAAATTCTTAGCGGCTCAATCTTTTCCCTACGGTCAGCGCTGACGTCCTGCAAAGTAAACGCAACCGCTGCCCAAATTCAACGTAATACCAAAGCCGCAGTGATGGTGAAGGGGGCGCTGCCGTAATATATTAATGTTAACCCGCGACCATGTCAGAGAACGTGAAAAAGGGCCGCAAAATGAGGCGATTGCTAAATCGGCGTGCTCTCAGAAGACAGGCAAACGAGATCCAGATGGTTGTTCTGTTCCAGGGGCCACACCTGTTGTCCGGGGGGGGGGGGGGGGACAGGAGACGCACACACACACAAACATAACGCAGTTCGCATATGTGTTCATACGTGGTCACTGTGTTAAAAATATGACCTTGAGTGCACTTGAATGCTGAGAATGGACACAACAGGTGTGCAGCCTGACCAGGTCCCTTAAGTAGTTGAAACAAGCTGATCTGAGAACAGCAACAGCCCCCCCACATAGCAGGAACGGCCAAACACACACACAAGTTGAAGCCTTAATGACAAAAACAGCTAAATATTTCAGATGAAAACCCCCACATGAGCTAAATCAATTTGACTGTAAAAATGTAACTGTTAATATCTACGTTCCAAAACTCTACTTACACAGTATGTTAAGGCATCATGTGTGTGCTAACACCCAAGTTGGCTAAATAAAATACATTTTTATCCCAATGTATCACAATGTAATCAAAATTGATAGTTCTTGTTTTTTTTTTTTATAAAATATTGCATTTGATGTATCCGTGCACATCCTTATTATTTTTACTTTGTGTACCCTAGTAATCTTTAATCAAATTAACTTGCCCTCTCTCTTGCAATGACATCTCATCTCTTCTCTAACACGAGGGTGAGACAACCTGTACTCACATAAGATCGACCAATAGAAAACCATAATGGTCCAAACATCCATTCCAACCAATTCCCCATGACAAAATCAAGTCCCTGTCCTACATTTTTCTTGTTCAAGAAGCCATTTCACTTAGATATAATCGGGAAGAACAATCCGTTTCATGCCAACTTTAATGCATTGCGACATAATAACCCCAATTCTTTCTTCGCTTCACTGGCTTCCGGTTTCTTTTAGAGTTGATTTTAAGATTTTACTGTTTGTTTTTAAAGCTCTCAATGGGCTTGCTCCACCGTACGTGACTGAGATGCTAACCTTACGGGAATCAAACAGGACTCTCAGTTCAACAAATCAACTTCTGTTGGTTGTCCCAAGGACAAGGTACAGTCGATGGGGTGACCGGGCTTTTTCTGTAGCTGGGCCAAGACTTTGGAACAAGCTACCTGCTGATTTACGAACTATCACGGAATTAGGCCCTTTTAAAGCTAAGCTTAAGACTTATTTATTTAGACTGGCTTTTATATCATAACTTTGTTGACTCATTCTGTGCCATTTTGCATTGTATTGTTGTTGTTCTTTTTTAATTGTTATTTTGGAAAGCACTTTGGTTCACCTTGAAAAGGGGATGTAAAGGGCTATATAAATAAATGTTGATTGATTGATTGATTGATTGATAATATTTTTCAAAGAAAAGCACACACAATCCAACTTGCCCTCCCTACCCATAAGTCAGAACCTCAAAAAGGCCCATTCCTCGAGCAAAAATGTGCAACCTACTATAACATCCAGTCATTTTGGCCCAGGTTAAATTCCAGAAGTTTTCCAGATTTGATTAATAATGGTGGAGAGAGAGGCTGATAGGATACACACACTTCCCCTAAATATCATTGATGGCAGCTGTAATGTAGGGCCTGCACGGTTGACTAATCTACATGAAGTTACAGAATTATGTCTCCTAAGTTAGTACTAACATCATGTGGTCTGCATACTGTGACTCTGTGCTTTTCTCAGAGAAATAACAGCATTCAGCCGCACTACAAGAATAGTTCACCCAAAAATGAATGTCATCATTTACGTACCCTCATGTTATTTCAAACCCATATGCTGCAATATTTCCAATTATGGAACACACTTCACCCAGCTATTTTTCCATATATCAAGAGTTTGTAGTTACCATATCAAGCTCCAGAATGACCATAACAACACCAAAAAGTAAAGAAAAAAAAATCAAATGACTCATGATATGACTCATTTGGATGAAATGGCTCTGAACAACTATTAGTAAAGTAGTTTAGATATGGTGAACGGAACAATAAAAAGATAAATCTGGGTTCTAGTAACATTAGCTGCTATTATTGTTGTGCTGGGGGCAGTTGAGGTTGAAATATTTCGTATTATATATGGCAAAGAAAACGTTTGACTTCAGAAATGGATAGAAATATTTTACCGCTCCATTCCAACCCAAAACGAGACATGCCTGGCATATTTCCTCTACCAACACCAACATGTTTCATTTCTATTCCGTCTTGATTATAGTCTTATCAACAACTTGACACATCAAGGTCTGAGGATGATTTTATGCGGTGTGACCATGAAAATGATTTGGCAACAATGGATGAAACGTCATTTCATTTCAGACAGGAGGTTTTGTCGTCATGTTGAACTTTGAGAGTGTATTTGAGGACACATTTTTTCCCTCAGTCATAAAAGACAAAATAGATCAAACCTGATTTTTGAATCTGAATCTGAGATTTTAAAAGTTTGCCAAAGGACAAAATGATCAGCGAATAAGACCTAACTCTTATTCTCACAGTAAGCTCATATTCAAAAGATTTGAAATATAAACGCACGTCTAGAATCTTTAATGGTCCTTTTTGGATCTTGATAAATGTGGTCACTATAGTTACTGTGAGAGCTGAAGACTCAACAAAATGTCTCCTTTTGAGTTTTACAGAAGAATATGTGTTTGGAACAATACAAGAGAGAGCAAATAATAAAGCAAAAACCTTTTTGGGTGAAGTACACACATTAGTGATCAAAAGTTTGGGGTCAGTCAAATTCAAAGAAAATACATTAATGTTTTTTAAAGATGTTGTGCTTACCCAGGCTGCATTTATATGGTTTAAAATTAAAGAAAAAAGTTATAATATTTACATTTTTATATATTTACTTTGGTCTTCAGTCACATAATCCTTTAGAATTCATTCTAATATGATAATTTGCTGCTCAAAAAACATTTCTTATTATTATCAATGTTGAAAACAGCTGTTATGCTTAATGTTTTTGAGGAACCTATTAATCAGGATTTTTTTTGATGAATAGAAAGTTCAAAAGAACAGCATTTACTTGGAACAGAAATCTTTTTGCTACATTCTAAATGTCTTTATTGTAATTTTTGATCAATTTAATGCATCCCTGCTGAATAAAAGTATCAAACTCTTTCAACAAAAAAAAAAACAACGACCTACACTGACCCCAAACGTGTTCTTGTCACAACGCCCTTGTTTTCCACAGCACTAAATCCTTTGATAACAAAACATCTGCAGCTAATATCGGTCCACCAACACTGAACTAGAAAGCTTGCATCGCTATCTAATTTCAAATGTCAAGCATTAACTCAGAACTGAGCCACATCTTGTCAGGCGTTCTTGAGGATTAAGCAAATGGGACTTTACACAAGCCTCGACTGAAAGTGCTCAGGGTAAAACACTGGATGTCCCATATAACTAAGAGAGTCTTGATTAGCATCCCAACCTTGGCAATGCCAACATCCTCTTTGGCGCACGGACCTGAACGTCAAAGGAGGCATTCAGAGAAGCGAATTTATTGAAATTTTAATCCACATTAAAAATAGATCAAGGGTGTCATTGCATAAAAAGGCGTTATGAGCATTAGCAGGCGGTGGGGTGATGAAATGTATTTTGGCAGTTGGAAAGAATTCAGGCGTTAATTAGAGACAATTAGGAGCAGCTATGCGAAGACAGACAGACGGACGGACGGACGGACGGACGGACGGACGGACGGACGGACGGACGGATGGATGGATGGATGGATAGATAGATAGATAGATAGATAGATAGATAGATAGATAGATAGATAGATAGATGCTTAAATTAGTCTATATGGCTTATGAATATTAGATTGATAGACAGACAGAAGACGTTTGAAGGTTTCGGATGGATGCCTAAATTAGTCTATATACTTCTGAATATTAGATTGATAGACAGACAGAAGATGTTTGAAGGTTTCGGATGGATGGATGGATGAATGGATGGATGGATGCCTAAATTAGTCTATATGGCTTCTGAATATTAGATTGATAGACAGTCAGAAGATCTTTGAAGGTTTCGGATGGATGGATGCCTAAATTAGTCTATATGGCTTCTGAATATTAGATTGATAGACAGACAGAAGACGTTTGAAGGTTTCGGATGGATGGATGGATGGATGAATGGATGGATGCCTAAATTAGTCTATATGGCTTCTGAATTTTAGATTGATAGACAGACAGAAGACGTTTGAAGGTTTCGGATGGATGCCTAAATTAGTCTATATACTTCTGAATATTAGATTGATAGACAGACAGAAGATGTTTGAAGGTTTCGGATGGATGGATGGATGGATGGATGGATGCCTAAATTAGTCTATATACTTCTGAATATTAGATTGATAGACAGACAGAAGATGTTTGAAGGTTTCGGATGGATGGATGGATGGATGCCTAAATTAGTCTATATGGCTTCTGAATATTAGATTTATAGACAGACAGAAGATGTTTGAAGGTTTCGGATGGATGGATGGACGGACGGATGGACGGACAATGCTTTATTCCAACCGTGCTAAAACACACAATATAAAAACATCTATGATGCAAAACACCTGTTTACCAGCTATTTTGTGTATCACTACACAGACATATTCAGTATAGACCAGGGCCCCTCACACTTTATGGCTAAAATGCAACACCCTCCTGCTTTGTTCATTATTGTTCACTTCAGTGATAGTTAGTTTTTAAGTTCTGAGTTCTTTTAAGCCATGCTGAGCCTGACTCTCTCAATTAAAATCTCCATTCCAGCACATCGGCGTGCCACAGACGGGGGCCACTCTTACAAAAAAAGAAAAAACTCTGTCAAACACCACAAAGATAAAACCACCTTCTCACCTTCTCAAACCCAGACGGTCAAATCTCCCCGACCGTCGCACGCTCCTTGACCCAAATTAATCAACACACTCCAAAACCCATCCATTAAAAATCCACCTTCTGCCTGCACAGTGTCACATCTTTTCAAATGAGAACTTATTTTAGAGAGAACTGGACTGGCTGTAAGTGGAAACACTGGCACTAGCGGGCTGTAATGAGCCAAAAAAACTCCAGCTGGCTAAACTCAAAGTCTCAAGCAGGTAGCGCAACACAAAAAACCATTAGATATGCTTTACAGGGCTCTCTGAGCAAAGCCGCTTTATACGCTTTCGGCTAGCCGGGGAGAAGCCCAAAGGGAACATGTGCATTATCTATTAGTTTAAGCCCCGTGTCTGTAGGGGAAAGCCCTCCATCTGTGGCTAACCTCAGCAGGCACAGGCCTGGATGGTATCCACCTTCTTTCTGGCTTATGGAGAGAAACAGCACTGGGGACGTTGGCATTTTCTTTTGATGCCTTTACCTTGCAGGCGGCACAACTGGGAAGATTTTACAATCTTTTGACATATTCTAAATATGAAACGTCAGTTGGTATAGCTTTCCCCTCCTTACTAGACAGAAATGGGACGCTTTTTTCAGCAAGGGCATTTTCTTTGTCTGCATAAGAATGGAAACAGTGTTGAAATCATTGAAACTGTATATACACACAGAGATGTAGTCAAAGGTAAATATATTATATTGTCTACTCTGTTGTTATTATTAACTACAACAAAAACTGTTACAATAAAATACAATTTAAATATTAACTGAAAAAAAAAATGAAAATTAGAAATGTTTCCTTGGCTAACTAAAAAATAAATAATTGCATTACTAAAATTAAAATAAAAGCTAATGAAAATACTTTAAAAGTATTTTTAAAATAAAAATGAACATTGATATTTTTAATTATTTTAAATTAGATTACATTGAAAATATGCTAATTTAATTCAAAATATTAATAAATACTATAATAGAATATAAACAATACTAAAATAACATAAAATAAAAGTGTTCAACTGGATAAAAAATGTGCAACAATACTCAATTCACAATGTGCAATAATAAAAACTTAAAGTCCACACAAATTTGTTTAATTAAGCGAAAGAAGTCTAATTATCTTCTTAGAAGTCAAAAAGGTTGTATTTTCAATCAAATTTTGTGAATTTAAATAAAATTCTCAAATTTACTCAAAATTTCCAAAAATTGTCAAAATTCATGCTTGATCAAATAATAAATCACAAAACAGATTATTGCTATCGAGAACTAATAAAAAGACGTGCTACTGTGTTAAAACATAGCAAAAACAAGAAAGTAAATAATGACATTTTCACAAATGGCTGCAAATTAATTTTACTACTTCTGATACAAGGTATATTCTAAAACGTGAAACAATCCACCTCCAATGAAACAAAAAAAATGTAATTATCCTACTGAATTAACTTTAGCAGCCTTGATATACTATTAACTAAAATGAAGACAATGCTAAATTTATCAATTAGAAGTGAGGTAGAATTCTATTCCAAACAGGGCCACTGAGTATGTTTTTGTGCACACACATACACACACACCAATCAGCATTGATATACAACAGCAGTCCATTAGTATGAGCCCATACGAGCAGAAATGCTTAGAAGTCTGTCATAACAACAGGAAGCAGCATCTGTTTGCATGGTTGCTGTGCCACCACAACATTCCAGTATTAAATCACCATAATAAAAGCCATCCTGGACATGCATGCCAACACGTCACAGATATAACAACAGGCCTGGAAACCGACATCAGGGCTGAACTAAAGTGAACCAAGGTTTCCATAACAGGCCCCAAAACAGTTCAGTGGCACAGAGTGTGTCTGGGTTAATGGCTCCCAGGGCAGGCGTTCAAAAGAAAACAGTCAGCCAGAGCTTTATAATGCCTATAAACTTCGGGTTTACCTGGACTTTCCTGTTACAGAGGTTTTACCGAGACGGCCTGGCCTAAATTCCCCTTAAGCCGAGGGGCTGATCTGAAAGTCTTAACTGATTGAATCGAGTGGAAATGGTCCAACCGCCGCTAACACACAGCATGTCACGGAAGGTTATATTTTTTCTGTGAATTATGATGATCATTCAAAATTTGACAAATCACAGGTCTTGTTCCTTCATTAAAGGTGTGTTCCAGGTTCTGATTTGATGTATATGTGTATGTGTTAATCCATGGTCATAATGTTTGCATTGAATCAGTCATATATCGTTCGTTTTCTTTCCGAACAGGTAAATGAAGTCAAGCCTCAGCTGCTTCTCAACACTTTTACTTCGTCATACCTATTCATACAACCAAATATGAGAATGTAACATTCATCGCCATAATCATGCATATATACTTTCATTTGTATAATAATAACAACATTTTTGAATACTCAAACGCATACAGTAGTAGCCAAAAGTGATGTCCAGAGGAACATTGACACACTTTATTTAAATGATTAAAAATGTGTTAAAGTGACACCTGCCAAATTGTGTCATACAAAGAAATCATGATGCAACAGATGCAAAAACTCAATGTACTTTTTCCTGTGAGCTTTTTTTTTTTCTATGATTTTTTGCAAAGTAGAATAAAAACCTGCAGCTTGCCAAATAATTTTGTCAGATAAATCCCTTAACCAAGTGTAGTCTTTTGTTCTTCCCTCATACTTAAAATATTTTGATGGTTTCATCGAAATTGAATCCCCTCCGGACATAACTTTTGGCCACTACTGCGTGTAAACTCCTCCATTGCAGATCCATTGAAAAACTCTTTCAATGGCTCTGATCCATCGCAGTGGAATAGAATGCACCTTAAAACTTTCACAAACGCATAGTCCTTAAACAGATAGTTAGTCAATACAGCATTCCAGTCGTGACTCGTGATCCACACTACAGTAACTGCTTTGATGAGAAACATGCCGTGCCTGACAAAGCCTTTCCGCAGTCACTATATTCACAATAAAATATAGATTCCATAACATATAACTTAAAGGAGTAGTTCACTTTTAAAAAAAACTGTTGCTGATAATTTACTCACCCCCATGTCATCCAAGATGTCCATGTCTTTCTTTCTTCAGTCGAAAAGAAATTAAGAAATTGATGAAAACATTCCAGCATTTTTCTCCATGTAATGGACTTCAATGGGAACCAAACGGTTCAAGGTCCAAATGAGAGTTTCAGTGCAGCTTCAAAGGGCTTTAAACGACAGCAGACAATGAATAAGGGTCTTATCTAGCGAAACGATCGCTCATTTAAAAAAAAATAATAACAAAGTTTAAGTTTTATAAGCTCAAATGATCGCCTTGCTCTGTTCTGTGACTCTCCTGTTCGAACTCGTTTATCAAAATGAACAAATCTTTTTTCGCGTCATTTGGTTCATTCAACGAACGAAATGAACGAATTGACTCGGGAAAAGATTTGTTCATTTTGATGAACGAGTTCGAACAGGGGGTGAGTAAATTATCAGCAAAAGTGAACTACTCCTTTAACTCTTTCCCCACCACTGATGGACCTGCTTTCCGTGTTTTCACTGTTATACGGTAGGGGGCGCTATGACACATCTTCTGAAAGAAGACTGAATCTCTGGATCAAAACACAGGTGAAAAAGAAGCAGAAACAAACGATAGCATATGTAGGCAGATGCATATGTAAAATAACGCAATCATAAACATTAAAAAGCATATATTATAAATCAAAACTGCCAAAAGTTACTGAGAGAAATGTCAACCTACGATGAGGTATAGGACTGTGCAAGCTTTAAGGGTGTTGATGAACTCGATCTACTCCATCTATGTTTTGATCATTGTTCTGAATCCCATCTGGATCTCAGCTTTTTCCTCAAAATGTTGCCTTTTTTAATGAAACTTGCCCACGTTCAAGTATTGATTAAAAAAATGCAGGAATAAAAAAGCTGGAATAAAATGTTTTTTTTTTTCTGTTTAAAAGCAGAGGCTCTGTTCTTTCTTTTGATATATTGCATGTTCAGAGATATTCATACAACAAAATATAATGGGGGACGATGAAACTTTTATGAATATGTTTCAAAACACTGGCAGGGAAAGAGTTAATATAAAAATATATTAAAAACGCTATTGTTTGAAGGTTTGGGGCTGGGAAGATAATTCTAAAATGATGATTTGCTGCTCACGAAACATTTCTTATTATCAATGTTGAACACATATAATAGGGTCATATCATATTAAATGTTAAGTTACTCATAGCACAATTATGACACATATCCTTCGAACTGTTCCCCCTCAGTGCAGCACAGAAATGCACAGACAGAAATGAATCATGATTGACTTGTGCCACCCTGTGAAATGAATCACTTACTTATTCAATCATACGCACAGAAGACATTCTTACTGAGTTTACTTATCTACAAAAAAACTCATGCAACTCTGAAGACAAATTTATAGATCTGTTCCAAAACCTAGGCATCGTAGGTGTGCGGTTTTGACAGTTCAAAAATGGCAGGAGGCATAATTATGCATCATAACAATTTTTGGGTCAAAGACAATGTATATTTGCGTAAAAAGGCAATCCCCGAAAGCATCACACCAAGTTCAGAGAAAACAACAAAGTACATATGATATATATTTACATTTTAAATCTGAAAAATACTGATAAAATGTTATATATATAAAATATAAATAAACTTAATACGTATATTAGGTAAAATTATATATTATATGCAACATTTTTTAACATTTTCGAAATATAGGCCCCACTGTAAACACACACATCAAGACAGCTCACTAGGTGTTAGAACAAAGCCTATTAGCTAGTATTAAATTCAAGAAGCTAATGAACCACGCTCATTTCACAGAGCAGCGGTTTTACGACGTGCAATTTAATCACCACAATATGAAGTGGCAAGTATGACTTTAATTAGAAATCATATCAATTAAATAGACACAATCCAGATGAATATTCACAGGGAATGTGTGTGTAATTCTGTGATTCTGACCTGGTCATCATAGCGATAGGTGAGATACTGCTCTCCTGTTGTGTCTTCCAGAAAGCTTCCTTGTGGAGAAAGTGCAAATTCAGGAAGGAAGTAAGCACTCTGCGTCTGGCTCGCTAACCCCTGTAAAACAAGACCATAACATCCATTCCACATTAAACATAATCGAAAAGTACTGTGGAGTCGTGTGGACATTATCATTTATGGAGGTCTGCATGTAACATTAGCCACACCATGAGGTAAGTATAAAGATGTTATGAAATGTTCAACTACTGTTAATACAGATCAAGCTGAATAATTTTGCAACTGTAATTGCCCTTCCCAAAACCCCGCCCTCCCTAGTTACCGTTGCTACGCCTGTCAAGCTTTTGCTGCTGGCTGGCACATCTATTTCAGTGTGTATGCACTGGTGTCAGACATTTCCCAATGAGATAATTAGTCATTTTTGGCAAACATGTGAAATATCTGAGAGGGCAAGACAAAAAGGACTGCAATATTCCATTTGAGGGATATATCCACTACATAATATGCAACCGATTAGAGAATAATTTCTTAAAAATTGAAGCTAAAGCCTATAGTCCCAGCGCAAGCAGCAGCCACCTCATATGGTGCCCATTCAAATGGGAAACACAAATTGAGGAACAGCTATGCTCGTGCACAGCAGGGTATGTGAAATGTGAAAATAATCCTAATAATTATAAATCAAATAGCTTATCCATAAATCTTGTGGAATAACACTAACACCGGGAGAGCAACGATTGGATTGGGTTAAAGTTACTTAGTCAGGGGTAGTAGGCTGTCGATTAACAAAATGCTGAAATATATTTTAAAGTATGCCAGTGAGCCTTTGCGTCTTATTTTACGTTAAAATATATGCATTATGACCAAAGAACCGTCAATATTTACAAGCAATAGGTGTTTTTGTTAATCATGTTGACATTTATAAATATATACAGTACATTGATATACATTACCACTCTCTCTCTATATAAAAAACCCGTATAGTACATAAAATAATCATCCTTTTCCTGACTGATGAAATGAACCTCAAAACCTGGCAGCTGCTAGCCATCTATGACATCCCCCAAACTAAAAGAAAATAAAAGACTACAGCATGGACAAATTAAGAGGAATTGCAACTGTTAAAAGTAGTGTCAAAAGTTCATTGCGAGATAGTAAGAAGCCCACAGCAAAGAAAGCGGTTCGGGGTCTTTCAGAGGTGAAACTCCCTTTTGTCTTAGAGGTTTATTGAGGAAGATTAGCTAAAGCACATGCACCAATTCCTGAATCGTTCAGACCAATTTGAAGTTGGCTACCATGAGTTTACTGTGTTGATGCCAGGACGGGTTTCTCAGAAGTGCCTGGTGGTGACACTCTTTTAAACATTTCATGCAAGTTAAAGAGGTTATAAAATCACAGCGAGCTCCTGAAAAGCTTTTCACCCTCCCTTCTCATTAAATGGGGAACTATTTACAAGTGTTTGAAGCTTGAAAACAAAATATACCTGGGTATCAAAAGTGAATCTTATTTTATACCTGAGCACTGGGAGCGTCTGCTGGTGCATGCATGAATGAATGGTTCAGGATCTGAGCATGCTAAGTGATCATAAAAAAATTAGTCACGATTTTGGTCTTTGGTCAAAAATGACCCCCATAGGAAATGAATGGGAAATTGACAAAAACACACCAAAACTCAAAAAAAAAATTTAATAAGAAATAATTTTTGAGATTGTTTCAATTATATGTTCAAATCCACCAAAAAAATGTGTTCATAAACAGCTGGGGAATTCACATGCCTCTCCATAGAGAACTGTACATGCCATATAGTGGTTACACCATGATTATATGCTTTTTCTCTATACTGTAACCAGATGGTGCTAATTATCTTCAAAAAATATTTTTTTTCTGAAGGCCTAGACTCTATATTAAACAAAAATACTGCATTAATATTTTTTTTTAAATAATATATATATATATAGAGAGAGAGAGAGAGAGAGAGAGAGAGAGAGAGAGAGAGAGAGAGAGAGAGAGAGAGAGAGAGAGAGAGAGAGAGAGAGAAATATATATATTGGAAAAAAATAGACCAAAAGAAGTTTCATTTTTAGGCCTCCGGTCATCTGACCAGGAAGGCCCATGACGTGACTCATAAAGGAAGACCATTGATTACAAATGGTGGTCCACACACACAAAAAGTTTGAAAACCCCTGGGCTAACAGTACAATAACAGTTGCACAGATGTGTGTGCGTGTGCAACTGTGCAAGTTGGGAACTGGTGAGAAAATGTCCGGTACCCGGTAATAACAATATTAATTTAGTTCATAGTTAACGGTTCCTGGACGCTGTAACTAAAACCTGTCGAACGTTACGTGACTATGGCGGATGTTGCTGCGCCTGGGTCAGGTCAGTTTGAGTTTTTATTTAATGGAATTTGTTTACAGTAAAGAATACACAACAACATTATTTTGGTTTAATAAACTTTATTCAAACTTTCGTTTGGAGTTAAGTGCGCACACTCTTTAACGTTTAGTTAATTCTTACCGTTCTTTTTGTTTGTTTGTTTGATACGTCTGAGTCCCGTTAGCTGGTACACCATCAAAAGGGGTTCGAGTGGAAACATTGGACGTATATATATGGTTCCGGCCGAACCATTCCGGTTTCTTCTCCGGGGGGCGATATTTTTTTTCCCCAGGATGGTAGGGGAAGGTCCCGTCTTTTTATTCTCTGATTGGCTAGAAGGGCTCTCCTCCGATTGGTTTGATTTGGCCGTGAAACGTCATCTCATGTTCATGGTATTTGTTGTTGTTTGTTGTTGTTTTTTTTTGTTATTTGATTTTTGGTATGTTTGGTTTACCACCATTGGGTTAGCATTGGCTTTACTTTTGTAACCCCATCCGGTGGAAATAAACCCCTAAACGTTTGCAGTAGCCTGCTGCCTCCGTGTTCTTTTATCCTTTACTTGTCACATCTATCACTGGTCTATTTTTTGAGTATATACTATATAGCCTAAACTATATATATATATATATAGAAACTAAATATATATATATATATATATATATATATATATATATATATATACATAAACTAAATATATATGTATATACACATATATTTAGTTTATGTGTATATATATATATACACATAAACTAAATATATATGTATATATATATACACATAAACTATATATATATATAACTGTATATACACACATTGTATATTGTGTGTGTGTGTGTGTGTTTGTGTGTCAAAATCAATGAATAAAAAATTTAAAAAATGTATGTTCTTAGAGTTATTCTTACTGTTGACAGCACTTAAATGTATATTCTTACAAGCTAAAGAACAATATTGTGAAATTCCCATTTTTTTTTTTTTTCACCTTTATGAGGCAAAAAAAAAAAAAAAAAGGCAGGTAAAAAGTCTCTGTGGCAGGTGAATTTTTAAATCCACCTGCCACAGTGGCCGGTGGCCGAAAAAGTTAACTTCAGGCCCTGATGCTAACGCTGGTGGTTACTTCTCCAAGCACTTACGCCCTAAAGAGCAGAGGAGTTTGGCACACGCTCAGAGAAGCCGCCCGGCATGCTTTCATCAGCCACACCGACTTTCACTGACAGGCCTGAATTAACAGCCCTAGTGTGTGTGTGTGTGTGTGTGTGTGTGTGTGTGTGTGTGTGTGTGTGTGTGTGTTTGTGCGTGTGTGCATGTATATTTGTGTGTGCGTGCGAATGCAGAGCAAAATTCAGAATAATATTAAAAACTGGCTCCAAATTTAGTCAAAACACAGAAGAACCTAAGTTTTTCAACTAAACTTAAATAATTAATTAATTTTGATTAATTATGTCTATTTCTTTCCTCTTATGTAGAACATGCATAATACACTCTAAAAAATGCTGGGTTGTTTCAACCCAAATTAAATGGGTCAAATATGGACACACCCAAATACTGGGTTAAAAATGTAATTTAAAATTTTAACCCAACTTCAACTTTCACCTTTCAACATTTGGGTTTGTCCATATAACTATACTTTCCATCATGTCATTTGTATTCAGTAATGGATTACAGTTTGTAAGCAATCCCCCCAGCACAGCATTTATTAATATCATTTAATATGTCTGAAAATATTTATGGTAATGCAACCCAGATGCGTGTATATTTGAGGTTAAAAACCCTGATCAAGTCAAAATAAAGACCCTCTGTTATTGTTGTTAATAATGGCAAAATTACAATCAATGTGTGTGTATGCATATGAAATGTGTTTGTGTGTGTTTGTCATGTATTGTACGTTTTTGCAATCTGTCCCCAAACAGAAGCATCAATCCAGACTGCTTACAGCCTAAACAAGAGTCATCTGTCAACCTTGTAAACACCCCACCATCTGTGCTCCCCAAAAACACACACAGAGAAATCCTTCAGGTGCTGACTGCTGACTGGATTAGCAGGGGACATCTTCACCAGTAAATTCCCTATGAGGCCCCAAGGTCCCTCACGGGGGCCCACACAGACTTACGACAACAAACTCCCTCCTCTACGTGGCAAGCAAAGGAAAGGTCGCGGAGCTCAGCCATCTCTCATCATGTCTTACAGGAAACAGCCCTGACAGAGCAAAAATAATATGGCTAACAGGAATGACTTTCATTTCATAACCAAGAATAGAAGCCGTTCTGAGAGCTGCACAAAACTCTTTGAGGATGTTTCAGTCTGACATTGGATCCGTTAAGTGGCCTAAACAAGAAAAAAAGTCTTTCAACGGATGAGGACTTCAAATTTCCCTTTACAATCACCACCTCTGCTTCTATAAATCAGATCTTAATCGTGTTGATGCTGGGCTCTCCTTATTTTACTCCACACACTACATTGGATGGCCACTTTTGAATGAGTATAAAGACACATTCACACCAAGAAATATTAACAACTATTAGCGTCTTTTAATTTCTGTTAATTGAAATGAAGCTGAAATAAAATAAAACATTAGTTGAACTGAAATATGTTGAAGCACCCTCAGTTCATAACTGAAAATAATAGTAAACAAATGTACTTAAAGGGATAGTTCACCCAAAAATGAAAATTCTGTCAGTATTTACTCACCCTCATGTTCTTCCAACCCTGTAAGACCTTCGTTCATCTTCGGAACAGAAATTAAGATATTTTTTGATGAAATCGGAGAGCTGGATTACTCCTCCATACTAGTCCATAGGCTTCTTGAGGGATTGAAACTTGCCAGACTCTAAAAATTATTTAAGACATCTATAAAATAGTCCAAGTGACCACAGTGGCTCAATCTTAAGTTTATCAAACGACGAGAACACTTTTTGTGCGCAAAAACAAACATAAATAATGACTTTATTTCAACTATTAATTTCCTTCTCTTTGGGCTTCTAGTCAGTTAAACTAGCGTAATAGCGTAGAGCTACGTCACACGTAGGCTCACTATTGGCCAATGTGTGTGATGTTGAGACGTACAACAACAGATCATACGCTGTTAAACTAGTAACCTGACTCAAGGCCCAGAGAGAAGGACATGAATAGTTGAAATAAAGTCGTTATTTTTGTTTGTTTTTTGCGCACAAAATGTATTCTCGTCGCTTGATAAACTTAAGATTGAGCCACTGTAGTCACTTGGACCATTTTAACGATGTCCTTTAATGACTTTTCGAGGCCGTCAAGTTTCAATCCCTCAAGAAGCCTATGGACTAGTATGGAGAAGTGATCCAGCTCTCAGATTTCATAAAAAATATGAACGAAGGTCTTACGGGGTTGGAAGAACATGAGGGTGAGTAAATACTGACAGAATTTTCATTTCATTTTTTTTTATTTTCAATTAAAATAAAATGACAAAAGCACTAAGAATTCTACTAAATAAACATGAAAACAAAAAATATGAATAAAACTAAAATAACTAAGAGACCACGCTGCAATTATGTCGTCTGCTGCTTTTAATGCTTGAGCACTTTCATGTCAGGAGGATTTTGACTTTCTGTCAATATTTTTATCGTTCATCTACTCTAATAAAAGTGATTCTGGAAGTGCTTCCAACAATATCATTATTCTTTGTCTTTAGCGTTACAGTTGTGCTGTGGACTTCCATCATCTCATAGAATTATTAAAACTTTCCTCTTATATTAGTCCTAAATGCAGCTGCTAGAGTTCCTTACTGGTCAAGAAAATATGATCACATAACACAAATTTGATCATCTTTACACTGGCTATACCTGTTAAGATCCGTATCGATTACAAAGTATTGCTACAGACTTATAAGGCACTAAAGTTTAGCTCTGCGTATTTAACTGATCTTCTATCGTGCTACAATCCTTTTGGTAGTAACCAAGATCTCTCAGTCCACTAAAGGAGGGGTTTCGCATTTGGCTCTTAAAGCCTTTTTGAATATGTTCAGAACCAAGACACTCTCCCAGTTTAAGTCTAGATTAAAGACGCATCTCTTTAGCCAAACATTCACATAATGCATCCCATAACCTTGCACTTTGAGCTTTGAAACAATATGTATTGTAATATGAATGTTTTTCATTATAGTTATCAACCTCTATAGTATCCAGCTGCAGACCCGCAGCACACCAGTTTCAGAACCCCAGTTTCAGAACCCCAGCGCCAGAACCGGAAGTGAGGGGCGGAGTTAGGTTCTAACCAACACCAGCGCCAGGAACGTAATTGAGGGGCGGAGCTTAGATTTGAAACCTAATAACGCCACCTAACGTAATTTGGAGGGTATTTTACACATGAAACAGCTTTTATTGAACAAGAACGGTCCTACTCTCTACGTATGTTATGATGCTATACATTACTGTACAATAAGCATTTTAAAACATTGATTTTGTGTAAAATAATTGTATACAGTTTCAGTTGTTCGTTTCATTGTATTATGAGTTACTTCCTAATCATGATGGTGAAAAAATAATACTTGAAACTTATCGGCATTTTAATGTATAACAGTTTAATAATTTTAGCTAATCAGTTTATACATACGTGTAGGTTTAGGAAGATAAGACCTGTTTTTTGGTTTTTATGAAGGAGTTAACTTTGTATAATAAAGCTTTGAAAGATTAAAACAAGACAATCATTTGAGGTTTTTGAAATTATACACAATCTGATAACTCATTATTAGACCTCTGTGATATTTTATGTTCTATTTATTTATTTATTTATTTATTGTGTTTACAAAAATCTTAAATTGATTTGATATTGAAGATGTATTTCAAATGATTTTGATTGTTTAATAAAAAAAAAAGCATGGGTATTTTTTTATAAAATATACTTTATTTCACAAGAACATGTGCAGCATGCATTTTTCGTGTAAAATAATGTCAAAATCTAAAAAATAAAAAAAGAGAGAGAAAATTTGGCATTATTTTGTTAAAAATCTATACAAAATGACCAATTCAACCCAAGCTAGGCCTGTTTTATCACAACAATTTTGTTTAAATTTAACTTACAATGTATCAAATGAGGAACTCAAGGCCCGTTTTGTCCTTACATGCTTGCTAAAATAATTATAATGCAATAATAATAATTCCGCCCCTCCCTCACTTCCGGTTCTGGCGCTGGGGTTCTGAAACTGGGGTTCTGAAACTGGTGGTGCTGCGGGTCTGCAGCTGGATATATCTCATCAACGTTGGTGTGAACGGCCCTTAACTCTTGCCGTAATTTAACCTGGTTTTGATTCAGCTTAAATTGCAGGCAGCTTGTGAGCAACCGTACTGGGTTTCGTTCAACTTAGCGCCACACACAAGCTCATTACTCAAGGCTCAGCGCACTTCCACGGGCATTCACAAGAGCAGGCGCAGGTGTGCTTGTTTTCATGTGCCAGAAGATGTTTCATCAGCCACTCTAATAGGGAACTGTAGATACATTGTCTCAGCAGGGCATAAGTGCCAAATAAGTAAAGAACTAAGTTGACGGCAGCGCCGTTAGTTCTAACTTCAAAGATTGGAAGTAAAAGGCTCCGCTTTGACCGAAGGAATGTGGCGACGCCATCAGAATGAGAATCCTCAATAATGTGGAGAAAACTGCAGCTGGTCTCTGGGTTAATGGCAGCAGGCCAGTGCCTTTTCTAAGACCGGACTAACCCTAAATAAGCTTTCAACTTTTAGTACTCAATGCCAAGGATCAGTAGAGTCAGAGGAAGAGTTAATCCTGGATCATAAGTTCCAGAAAGGGCGCTTCTCTTTAAAAACAGGGCCAGGTTAACATCTGGTCACTCTAGCATTCCTCAGCTCTGAAGTCAGAGAGACAATGAAGATTCGGCATTTACCCTGAGCAATGTGAGCACGGGTTGGCAAAAGCATCCTGACTCTAAATCATTCGGAAAAAGCGGCAACAACAATTTGAGTCACATACCCCTTTTAAGACAAACACAATGTCCCTGACTTCACATAAATGCTTTTAGAGCCTTTTTTATTACAATCAGTTACCATTGGCAGAAACCTTAGAAGTGTAGTGTCATAAATGAATCCCGCCAGCTGCAAAATTCTTGTGATTTATCTTATAAAACAAGGTTTTTTTCTCATAGCACACTTCAAATTTAGAACTCTCTCTTTGTGTGTGTGTGTGTGTGTGTGTGTACAGTCATGTCAAGAAAAAAAAGGACATCCTATTGAATTCTATGGTTTTATGTATTAGGACGTCAAAAGGACAAATTCAACTGGTCCTTGGCAGATCTTAAAATTAAGTGAATACAACCTCAGACGAACAACAATACATTACATATTACACCGTGTCATTATATATTTAATAAAAACTGGGCCAAAATGGAAAAGCCATGGGTGACAAGCCAAATACAACCTAATGCTTTCATAGGAATTACGAGCCTTTCTTTGATTAACTGATCATCAGCAAACTGATCATCAGCAAAATCAGCAAATAACTTCTATAAAAGCAAAAGGCAGTTTACTGGCCTGTAGCATTCAGGTCTGTGTTAACACAATGCCAAGCTAGAAAGACATCAGCAATGACCTTAGAGAAGCAATTATTGCTGCCATCAATCTGAAAATGGTTATATGGCCATTTTCCAACAATTTGAAGTCTATTATGCTACAGTGAGTAAGACTATTCAAAAGTGGCCAATCTTACCCAGGAGTTGACGTCCCAACAAATTCAACCCAAGGTCAAACGCTTCATAGAAACTGAAAAAAACTACACCTCAGACTCTTCAAACTCAACGTGTAAAATGTTAAAGTTCATGAAAATACAATTAGAAAAAGACGTGACATGTATGGCGTGTTAGGAAGGGGGTCTCTAAAAAGAATGGCAGAGCGGCTTAAGTTTGCACAACAACTGAACAAACCTCAAGACTTCTGGAACAATGTCCTTCGAACAGATGAGACCAAATTGGATTTGTTTGGCCATGAATGATGAATCCTTTTTGAGTGATCAATTACTTGTGAATTGGCTCATGGGACATTTGATTGACACTGCAAACTCACAGTCAGAACTCAGACATTTATCTTTTTTTTTTTTTTTTTTTGCCTGGTGTGATGCTGGATTTCCAGTGGCGGAGTACTAAGTGTGTGTATATAGCCAGAGCCTTTAGTAGGGATGTGTGGTGATGGTTCTGGTGACAACATCATCCACCCTCATGCTGATTGTAGCCCAAGATGGATAATGCATATTCATCAGTGTAATCTCAGCATGTTGCAGTCTCTTTGAACATATTCCTATCAGTGTGAACAAAACTGCCCTGCAGGGTTGAGCTTGCTCCCTATGGCTATACTTTGATGTTTTCGGGTGACTGTTTTCTCGTACCAGAAGGATTAATAGAACAGAGATGTGGCTTATTCTTGGGAGCAAAACCTGAGTCATAACCTACAGTCTATCACCAACCCAAAGGCCATAATTCTGCAACATTATTCAATGAATTTAGTCCACAACATCCCACACTCTTCAAAATAAAATGATGTTCTTCACATCAGACAAAAATGGTTCTTTTAGGAACTGTTCACTGAAAGATTCTTTGGGGAACCCAAAAATGGTTATTCTATGGAAGGGGTGTCAATCCTATTCCTAAAGATCTACCTCCCTGTAAAGTTCAGCTTCAACCCTAATCAAACACAACTGAACCAGCTAAGTAATATATTCAGGAGAAGATGATAATTACCCAGACACCAGCATAGGGTCTTCCCAGATACGGCCCAGATACTTGTGCATCCACAAGTACCAGATATATGTTTTATAGATTTATGTTGCTGTCTGGGTACAAACAGTTGTGCTGGAACTCAATATGTCCACTGTGTTACCGATGGCAATCTATGTCTGCGAGATTTGGAAAAACATCGTGAAAATTATCCACAAGCTGGATGCATTCCACCAGCAGAGTGTCTCAGATACATTCTCCTCATCACGTACCATAACTGTCACGGTCCTCAGAAACGAACCCAAGTGCAGACAGTTTTCAAGAAGCAGCTTTATTTGACAAACAGAAAGCAAAAACCCACGAGGGGGCAAACGAACATTGACTAGACTCTACGCTGACCTTGACAACAAACATACAGCAATACTGACAATAAACTTGACTTGACAATTCACTTGGAGGATTACTCACAGACAGGATACACAACGAACAAGCAACCAGTAACAACCACAAGGACAATATATAAGGGAGACAATCACAAGGGCACAGGTGACACTGATGAAACAATAATGACTGACCGAGGAGAACAAGGGGGCGTGGTAAGACAAGTGACACTGATAAAACATTAACTGACAAGTAAACGAGGTAAAGACAAGACAATGCAACCTAAAACCAGCCATGTGCTTACACACAAAACATGAGTCTGTCATGATCCAGCCTCAGCTAGAGGACAGGATCATGACAGAACCCCCGTCTTAAGGAGCGGATACCAGACGCTCCACATGAGACATGACAGACTGCAAAATGGACACAAGCCAACAAAACATAACAGCTAACAACAATGGCAAACAAGAATACATAACAACAGGATTGGGATGACACAATAAAAATAAAAAACATGGGAGGGGGGGTGGGGGAACAAACATGTTCATAGGCGGAGGTCCAGAGTGGATGGGTGGGAAAAAAGTCTTAGACTCACTGGACGAGGGCTGGGGACAAGGGAACCAGACAGGTCTGGGAGAAGACACAAAAGGTACAGTCTTGGGGGGGACAGACCGAATTGAAACAGTAGCAGGGGTAACCGGGGGAACAGGGGACAAAACGGGTGTCGCTGCAGCTGGCAGCGAAGACATAACAGGAACCAAGACTGGAGGCGCTGCAGCTGGTTGTGAAGCTGAGACAAGCGGTACAGCAGGCGACTGTGGAACAGAGACAAAAGGCACTGTGGCTGGCTGCGAAGCTGGAACAGGACTGGACTCTGCCACTTTCCCATCACCCTCAGTGTGGCCTGGAATGGGCTCCTTAGCTGGGACAGGGCTGGACTCGGTCAACCTCCCATCAACCTCCGCATGGACAGGAATAGCAGTAGCGGGTTGGAGAGCCAACATGGACCCGGGAGGGGAGTGAGACGGAAGACAAGAAGCTCTCTTCCTCCTCTTTTTCCTTGGCCGCGGGGCAGAGGCCATAGCTGGACTTGTGATTGGTAAAGTGGTCACCGCAGGGGCCGTTGCTGAAACTGGAGGGACCGCCACGGGCAAAGCCGACTCAGTAGAAGAGGCCTCCGATGCAGACTCCCACGACTCCCGCCTTCCTCGCTTTCCACGGAAGCTTACAGCTACGGCAGGTGCTCCGGGGGTCGAGGTGGAGAGAACATGGTCCCCAAGCGTTGCAACGGCTAAAATGCGACCCTCCGGGATCACTGGTAGTGAGAAAGAAGGCAATGTCCTAGTGGAACCCTGCAGCTTCTTCTGACACACATGGTCCACCACTTCACAGAACGGGCGTCGGATCAGCCCCTCCCGTTCAGTCAAAGGAGGAGGAACATTGAGACCTGCGATGAAGTAGGAATTTAAGAGGATCTCCGGCATGAATCTTCTCCTCTCCTCCAGGGCCTGGGCATATCTCTCCAGGGACTCTTCTCCCTGGGGAGGAAACGGAGCCTTACCCCTCTTCATATCGGCGGTAGTCGACTGCCACCACAGTTCATTGTCATCTGACTGCCGTCTGGCAGGATGAGACATACTGTCTGCTGGGTTCAAAATTGGCTTGTTCGTTCTGTCACGGATTTCAGAAACGAACCCAAGTGCAGACAGTTTTCAAGAAGCAGCTTTATTTGACAAACAGAAAGCAAAAACCCACGAGGGGGCAAACGAACATTGACTAGACTCTACGCTGACCTTGACAACAAACATACAGCAATACTGACAATAAACTTGACTTGACAATTCACTTGGAGGATTACTCACAGACAGGATACACAACGAACAAGCAACCAGTAACAACCACAAGGACAATATATAAGGGAGACAATCACAAGGGCACAGGTGACACTGATGAAACAATAATGACTGACCGAGGAGAACAAGGGGGCGTGGTAAGACAAGTGACACTGATAAAACATTAACTGACAAGTAAACGAGGTAAAGACAAGACAATGCAACCTAAAACCAGCCATGTGCTTACACACAAAACATGAGTCTGTCATGATCCAGCCTCAGCTAGAGGACAGGATCATGACAATAACCGCGTCGCCATGGTTACTATGCCAGTACGAGCGGACCCAGGGATAACGCGGATATTACGATCAATGACAGGGACGAGTCATTATTTAAAATTGGAATTTCTCTGAAATTAAAAATCTTTGGGAACTTTTAGGATATTGTAAGTACACAACTGGAGGACATATCACACGTATGTATTTAAAAAAAAGAGTCATCGAGTCATTCATTCAATTGGCTGATTCATTCAGGAACTAAGCAAGTGACGTGCTGCAAATTAAATTACATACAATATAGTAGGTATATTTGGTTTGCAACTTCACGACCGTAAAAAAAAATGTTTACATTCACCATGTTGTCATTGTCATGTGACCTACGGGTTCAGTTGTGTTGCTTGCTTCACTGCTAATCCTCAAATATAGCATAGAAGGAGGCATATTTGGGCACAGGGACTGTCTTTTTGAATATAGATTATTTAATAATTGATTCATTGAAAAACGCTGATTCATTCAGGAAGGAAACATCTCTGTGTGTTACTCAGATATGCACAACGGTTGAGTTATTGCGTGTTTGGAACTATTTTTGTGGTTAAAATAGAGCAAAAACACACAATATTGACAATATTATGTCTAAAATGTAACTCACAATATTAGGTTCTTGTTTATTGAACTGCTGTTTAATTCACTCCTTAGTTGGACTGTCATTACAGTAAGATGGTCCTTTTTTGGCTTGTTCCAGCCGTCTGTTGATCTTTGTTATATTCTGAAGGTACTTTAATAAGCAAGAGCTTAAGAGGATGGAAGTGCATGTCATGGTAACACTTTTATCAACCTGACATCAGTGACATATGTGCTCACAGCATGCCAGCAAGTGTTACTGAGTAACTAAGGTAAAGCTTGGCAGTTGCCAAACACTCATTCATTCACATATCTAAACTTACATACTTACAAGGCAATTACATATAACTTGCTTCCTAAAGCAATTAGAAGGCACTGAGCTGCACACTGGGATGTGTAAACAAAAGCACTGGGGGAGGGACTAACTTTTTGAGCACCAATCAAATACAACAATTCGTTTTTAGACACATCAATCCATTTGTGGACTAAAAAAACACCAGAGTGAGCCATTTACTCCACATAGTGATTGATGGCTTATGTGCTCTGCTGAGGTTATAAAAAGCCAATAAAAAGAGGTTATAGGACAATAACCCTTAAGTCAACAGTTACCTCTAGCATTGATGACCACCCCGTGAGCCGTGTATGCAGAGGTAGGGTGACGTGTTGAGGGAAAATCCTGTTGAGGAATTCTGAGAGTGGTCTGACTGACCTTGAGAATAGGAGGTGGGAAAAAGTGAGGATCAGCTAACAGCTGTTCCTGATCTATTTGAGTACCTGAGCATTGTACAGAATTCTATAGGACAGGTCATTTCTTTTGAAGTGACACTCGGCTAATAAGCTGCCTTACAGAGAAGCCTTTTTAAAGAGTAACTAAACCCCTGATCAGAGCCTGGCTCCACCCACTTTTGGCAAGATTTGAAAAATGCTGGAAAAGTGGGCAGAGCGAGGGGGGGGGGCATCGTGGTACAGAGATGGGTCTCTCTGTAGGCAAGGGCGTGGTTAGCTGGTGCCTGATTACATCACAGGGCACCACAACTTCCAATAGGAAAATTCAACTGCAGTAGCCACCGTTCAACCTGAAGAGGGCAGCACTCAGACGTTTTTCCACCATATATTGTAGAATTGAAACACTTTGTACCCAAATGTCAAAAAATTACTTGAATCAAAAAACAGGATTAATAAAGGCCCAGTCTTAAAGATCATTAACTTTAAAAAGTTGTTTTAGTGTTTAGTTACCCTTTAAGACATCATAGGTCCACCTGAAATGTGAAGGCTGCAACAAAATGTAAACAACGTTTTCTAAGCAACATCTTCATTTGCAGCAAAAAAAGGCAAAAAAAAAAATGTAGAGAGAACATGGTAAAGGATAAAATTATTATAAATTATTAGTATAAATAATTCAGGACCAAAAGGTATCAATAAATAGTTATAGTTCATTATGATTGTAAATCATTGCAAATCAAATTTTAGTCTCAGTTTTTAAAAGAAAAAGTCAATTATATCACAAATTGTCTTTACAAATGTTAAATCAGTTAGCTTTATGTTAGCCATTATATGTTAATATAATTTAAGTCTCTTTATGCCCATTACAAAGGCTGCATTTACCTGATCAAAATACAGTAAAACTGGAATATTATCCAAATTAAAATAACTATTTTCTATTTTACTATATTTAAAACGTAATTCATGCTTGCGATAACAAAGCTGAATTTTCAGCATCATTACTCCATTTCTTACTAAATGTATGTTTAAATAAATGTCCTAATTCTTTTAAATATGTCTTGTTTGGAATCTTTAGAGGGATTTAAATCAAAACGTTAAAATCAAACTCTTTTTAAAATCACAAGTGAATTGAATCAGCTGAACGCTATTTCTTTGTAATTATTTGAAAAAAAACATATATTAAATAAAAACAAGCAATTTCAGTGTGAAAATTTCTAAAGGATGTTATGTTTAAAATTGGTCACTTATAAGGTCCAGGAAGCAAGCAAAGCCATCTACTGTAGGTTTTGGAACAGAGCAATAATCTTTTCACCAAAACAATAAAACAAAACAAAACCAATTGGCCTGTTGAGGCAAAGTCTCCACAATTGAGATATATTTATGAGGGTACAAACTACACATTGTTGCCATATTTCACAGTTAATGACATTAAAATATTTCCATTTCTGAAATATGTCTGATTCTGGAAGCAGCCCAAGATAATTCTTCCACTGTTATATTTACTCTAGTCTGTGACCCCACATCGTCTGCTCTTAACCTCCTTAACTGTTAACGGTTCTTATCATCCTCCCCTATAAGCACCAACACTGCCACATTTGACTCCAGCCCGGCTCAGCACTGACCAAACCTCTTCTGTTTCTAATCACACCCCTTAACACGTCAGCTTAACGCCACTCCACCTCGGCTAACTCTTAACCCTGCCTCCTACACCTCTAACACCAACAAAAAAAGTCCCCATCCTGATTCCACAGCATCTGCCTGTGGGAAAAGTCCAGCCCTGGCTCAGCAGGAAGCCGAGGATTTACCGCTAAGCATTTAATGGTCCTAAAATCCATAACTCACGCTTGTCCATATCACCCAAAATAAAGAGGGGGGTTCAGGGGCTGAAAATATAGTCCCCTTTCCAACTTTATTATGCTCAAAGTCAACATGAAACTGCATTTGCAACCCATTTTATTAACTTCCTTTCTTTTATTAACCTTTTTTAAAGTTCCTTATAAGTGAAACAGAATATTCAACAAGAAAACTATGTAGGTGGGACTTTTTGTTGTACTGTGCATATTCATTAGCAGACGGGGAACCTTTTGAAAACCAGTAATTTTCCTGCCGTTTTCTGCATTTTAAAAAGTCAAAAAATAAAATAAAAAGTAAATATCATGCTAATAGAGAATTTCAGTGATGGCGTAATTTTGTAGGCGAACCCTGAAGTTTGCATCACTACACTGTAAAAAATTTACCTTAAAATTTACAGTAACTTATTAGCAACAATTAGCCAGTAAGTTACTGTGAATACTTTTTACAGTAAATTACTTTTTACAATACTGTGATTTTAGTTGTCTTTATAGTAACTTACTGTCTATTTGTTGCCAGTACGTTACTGTGAATATGTTTTACAGTAAGGGTACTGTACTTTCATTTACAGTATTTTATGTCTATACTGTAAAATAAAAAACCACAATTAAATACTGTGATTTTAGTTGTATTTATAGTAATTACTGTCTAATTGTTGCCAGTAAGTTACTGTGAATGCGTTTTACAGTGAGGATACTGTACTTTCATTTACAGTATTTTATTGCTTAATATACACTGTGAAATAAAAAAAACAATTAAATACTGTGATTTTTGTTGTATTTACAGTAACTTACTGGCTAATTGTTGCCAGTAAGTTACTGTGTAGTTCCCTCTATAAAAATCCAATAGCATATTTACATGGCTTTTGGATTATTGATTATAATAAGCTCTGTGGACAACAAAAGTGTTTGATTTTTTGCATGTTTTGTTCATCATGATACTCTTCACAAATTAAAACATCTTTTATTAATTTTAAATCTAAATACAATCAGAAGAAGTAAAAAGCTAAAGTTAGGGTATAAATGAACTACACCAAGGTTGCACAATAATTTTGCCATTATTATTTTCGTTTTAAGGGGCTAAATGGTCCTTATAAACCTTCACTGTTGTGACAATAGAATTCTATCACATTCTTTTTTGAGATTTTGGCCTGGAAATCATCAACTCAATCTGGCAACACTGTTCAGGTTTTGGTCTATAAAAATACGTCATCTCTGCAGCACTATAGTTTTTAGAAACTGTAAATCTGAATTAAAATTGCACACAGCAATGTTCTGAACTGTCTCTACTTGGTTTCAGAAGCTTAGCTTAGCTCAACATTCACATATGTGCATTTTATTGCAAATCCACTCAAACAGGATCATTTGAACACTAAAAATCCAGTATGAAGACTATCAGCTTGTTTGCTATCGTTATGACTCAAGCCCCCGTGGAGAAGAACTTGTTATAAAAATATAATTTAAATGATTCCCAGCCATTCTGAACAGTCATGATCTCGACCTCGTCCACAATTAAATTTCAGCACAAGCTAACAGATTCCATGAGGTCGAAAAACAATGAGGTGAATTGTTTGCTGGATATCTTCCATATGCAAATCCAAAAGCCGCCTGAGGCGCTTCAATGCAGAGATTGAAATACTTACCTTGAATGATAAACAGTAAAAGTGAGAAAACACACAGTTTAATGTATTTACAAAGCATGCCTTCTTCAGGAAGTGTCTCGTGCTGGTTAAGCATTCCACATGACTGAATAAAACACTGAAGTGTAGCGACGCAAAAAAACAGCATGCTACAGGATAATTTTACTTACAGACCAAATTGAAACTAAGACCTTAAGAGCAAGAAATATAAGATGACATGGTGTCAGTGATCTAAGAATGATCTAAAAATTGGCTTAAGTCAAAAATCGTATATATATGAGCAAGGTAATCGTGCCCCAAAGTCAATGTTACATTGTTCTGATAGCAACAGAGTCCCAATATTTAAAATTTTTCATGGATTTATCCAACAAAATGGCTTAATAGAGAACTATGCAAATTAAACACGACACAAATGCAAAATGATTTCCAAATGGGGTGAACAACGTTGAAGTAATAAACTGACTAAAACTAAAACCAAAATAAACATAAATTAGAAACTAGATAGAAATATTCAAATATTAATTAATGGACCAGAGCTAACATGGAACTAACAAAGATTAAGATATACAAATTGCGTTAAGAAAAATGAATAAAATACTACAACAAATATATTGATCATTGTATAAAACTTAAAATGAACCTAAAACCAGTAAAAATGTCAATAACACAAAATAAATTGGTTATACGTAACTAAAAAGAATACAAACTGATAATATACAAATAAAAGCTATTATGATAATATTATATGAAAAATTATACTAAAGTAATGAGATTTGGTACACTTGGTCTTAAACCAGTTATCTTGTCTTTAAACAAGAAAGGATCTGGTGGCAGTCAGATATATCACAGTCCTTTCGACAACTAGAGATTTGTGAAATGAGGCAGAACCAAAGAGCTCAGCCACAATCAGCTTAAATCTAAGATGATTAAATTTCAAATGAATTGTCTCAGACGTTTAATTTGAAATCCCTCCCCCCAAATGACATTTTATGAATCATTTATTCACCCTGATATTCCAATCTCATTTTACTTTCATTATTCTTTAAACCTCAAAATGAGATGCAAGAAAAAATATCCGACCTGCTCTTTTTGAGACAGCGAAATTTGATGGTGATTTATACTTCTCCAGTCATATAAAATATACAGTACTAAACATTAAAATTCTTAAAGTAGCATTGCACACTGTATTCCAAATCTCATTCATGTTTGTGTTCAGTTCCAAAATAGTGCCTCTTTAGATGCACACACATCATTATTTCATGTGTCATGTGATCGATCATGTCACACTCTTAAAAAATTAAAAGTTCTTTGTTGGAAAAAGAAAAACTTTTGGAAATGGATAGCAATAGAAAAAAAGACTATTATCAGTGAACCACAACTGAAAGCTATCATTCGATTTCAGAATCTTAAAGTCCCCCTGTGGTGAAAATCAAGCTTTTAAATGTTGTTTATATGCCTATGTGGTGTTTTTAATATGCTGAAGACGAATCGTTACATTCAAGCTATTTTAAGGCATGACGATTTTTTTCAAGGAAAAATCTTTTACACGTTATTTTGGTGTCGAAAGATGAGTTTTAAAGGATAAAATGATTTCATGACACTTGCATGGTACTTTTATGTCCTTTTTGGAGCCCGATGGTATAAATCATTCATTTCCGCTAAACATCTCTTTAATGGAAGAACGAAAATAATACAGGGCTTGAAACGGCATGGAACCGAGTCAATGATGAAACAATTGTAATTTTTGAGTGAACTAGGTCACGTACTAAGCAAAATGCCACTCTCTCTATCAAAAGCTGACTGGGCCCATTAATGCGTCATGAATTATGTGCCAGGGCTTAGTGTCAAGAGCCAATTTGCCATGTCAGAGAGTGAGAGAGAGTGAGAGAGGGACCCATCCAAAAGATTAGCAGCGCAGAGGGTGCAAAAAGGCAGTGAGTCTGTTTACAGCTGGTCAGAGTGAATGGCCACACAGTAACTGTGGATGAATGAGCCCTTCAGTTCTAACTTGACCCACCGAATATTGAGAGAGAGAGAGAGAGAGAGAGAGAGAATTCATGACGAGCAGTATATGTCAAAACATACAGATAAGAGCTCTTTTACCCTTCAAATAACTGATGTCAAAGCTCAGACAGAATCTTCTCTGGTTGGGACTGGTTGAAAGAGGCGGTTTCAGTTTGGTTCACTGCAGTTTTAAGGAGAAAATATTCAGCAATGGTGTTGACTGATGAATTTGCACATGTTTTTGCTTAAAGGAGAACTCCGGTCAATTTTAACATTGAGCTAATTTTTTTTGTACATATGGAGTGCTGTCACAAAAATGACAAAAATCAGTGTTGCCTACATCGTGTTATCCTCTTTTTAAAATTCGCACCATGTTGACATCAATGGGGCATGTTCAAAACCTGCTTTTAGCCTCTTAACATCCTTGATTTTCGTCATTACGAGTGCGCAGCCATGTGAGTGGTGTTATGAAGAGTGACCACGGTCAATCTGACTGCAGTAGATGTGAAAGATATTACTAAAAATGATGTTAATTCAGCCAGCTCACATTCCTGTATTTACTTCCTGTTTTCGGTCATAGCCCACAGTAGTCGATTGTCCAATGATGTACCAATGATCGCGCGCGCGAACTCAACAATCGACTACTGTGGACTTCGACCGAAAACAGGAAGTAAATAGTGGTATGTGAGCTGGTTGAATTAGATGCGAAAGATATCAATAAAAATGATGTTAATTCAGCCAGCTCACATACCTGTATTTACTTCCTGTTTTCGGTCGAAGTCCACAGTAGTCGATTGTCGAGTTTGAGCGTGCGATAATTGGTAGTGAGATTGACAGTGGTCACTCTTAATATGGCTGTGCACTCGTAATGACAAATCAAGGATGTTAAGAGGCTAAAAGCAGGTTTAGAACATGCCCCATTGAAGTCAACAGGGTGCGAATTTTAAAAAGACAATAAGACGGTATAGGCAAAAAAACAAAATGTGTTTGTCTGTACTGACAGCACTCCAAATGTACAAAAAAAATTAGTGCATATTGAAAACACTGCACAGACCTGGGGGTCTTTAAACCCGACAGTTTTCACCTATTGTGCTTTACAATAACAAGACATGATGACTATCCACAAACTGCTTTCTTACACGGATAAAACCACAACCACAGGAATTACATCCAGTTTTACATCATGTCTGAGTTTAAAGATGTATATTTGGGATTCGATCATGCATTGTAGAACGATTATCCTGCACTCTCAGTTTGACTGTCTCTGAGTAACATGTGCTGCACTGATTTAAGTGTTTATCTGTAAAACTGTAATTAAAAGCAGCTGTGTATTTATGGCCCTGCGTGGACCAATAAATCAAATCATTAACACCCTTTGAACCATCAGTAGATATTGTGAAGCTATAGAACACATGAAAGCTTTAATAAAACCATAGGATTTTGCCTCATCAATCGTCTTCTGCAGCAAAAATGTGTTTAAGATGTCAATGTCAAGATCTTGAGTACCTCAAAATTCATGACACTACAGTATGTGCAACACTTTTCAGTTTTCATATGGATGTCAAATATATAACCTGCCATTTTTTGGGGGGTGTAAATATTTTGTGGGAGCCTGTAGCCTTCTTGTTTATCCATTAAAACAAATACCGACATACAAGTGCACACTTGAAACACACTCAAACATCCACAACCTATTCCCGGCTCACAGCAATGAGGATGTCTGGAGCCAGTTCTTTGTCTCTACTTTAGGTGTCAGCTGTTCAAACAGGCTGAAGCTTCAGCCGTAGTGTCTCTGGACCCACAATTCAACAGCACTGAGAAACCAAAACTCTCGTACTGCTGCCTGACACATCCACGGAAAACCTCACACTGTGCCCAACACAGCACACTCGCTTATTTAAACGTACACACACGCAAACACAATCTCAGAGCCTGTTGAGTGCTATCCAGAAATGACATGGGAGATAGAGCTGTTGTTTTTCTGACTTGTGTGTTGATGAACACCTCTCTGACAAATAACTGTTTAAAAGAATGGCTGTGTTCCAAGCTAGTGTGCATTTTAAGGCATCATAAACACACTCCGAACACAGTGGCTGATCCAAAAGGTAGGCGGCATATTAACATACCTCATTTGTTTTTATTAAAAAAGCAACCTCTAAGGTTCAAATTCAACCCATTCTAATTCCTCCTCTCAATGCCATATAATTTCCGGCCATCTCTCTATGGTCTCTGTCAAGCGTTGAAAACTATCCCAAAAAATATGTTTAAGTTCACAATGCGATAGAAAGAGCATATTGTTTTGCATTTCCTGCCTCTGAAAGACAGAGACAACAAAAGGCTCATTTGTTAGTCCGCCTACAATGCAACCCTTGAGTAGTGTTTACGAATCTGTAAATGGGGAATAAAAAAATTTTGAAAAATGGAACACTCCCTAAAATAGAGGAGATGGTGACATTGAAAAAGAGAGCACAAGTGGCTTCAATTGAAAACTTGAGAATATCAATAGCATTGAAAACGGAATGCAATAAAAAGCAATCAGGCACAGGGTTAGTGCAACATCTGCTTGTCATAATCTATGCTATAAGCCAAGCAAGAATTGCTATTTCAAAATCTACTCTGGCCCATAATTGTTGACTATGTACTCATTTAACCTCTGAGCTTCTCCTTAAAGCCGCAGTCTGCAGTTTTTCATCTTTGTCGCCATCTTTGTTCGAAATCTGCAATTGCAGTCAGTTGCGGAATTATCAACTTAACGTGAGTTGTACTTCAACACCCTTCCTTGTTTTCGTATGGGTCCGGTTGCAGTCTCTTTGTTTCAGTACCCACTCCGAAGTCCGAACGAAGGCGAATCTGTCTGTCGTTTGAACTTTTCTGGATCTGCCATCAAATTGATAAGTGTAATTATATCAAGTGCAGTGAGAAAAGGCTATAAACCTCCACCTCCAGCATCCTTACTCGCAACATATCCTACTAGCCGAGACTCCTTCTTTATGTGTACAGATGTGACGTAATGAAGCAAAGACATGCTCAAATCTCCCATGGAAATCCACTAGTAATACTGGAATTAAAAACATTATTACAAGCATACCGCTTTGAATCGAGCTACAGCAAGCAGATAGTTTTGAACACTGGCTGGTTATGTATTTTCTCACATATGTATTTTGGATAATTTTAACCCCCCAAAAAAGCTACGGACTGCAGCTTTAAATGTTGCATTCCTCCAGACGAAGAAGTGAATGCTTTCGGTCCCAGCAAAATAAAGGTTCAGCTGAGATAAAGTGTTAGGTACAGATTCATTCAAACAAGTGAATTTAAGAGCTTAATATAAACCTGATGCCAAAGTGCACCAAACTACTGGTATTTTAAGAATACAAGGGTTAAAAGCACTGCAGTTTAACTAAGGCCCAAAGCATGGATTCGTGGATTCATGGATTCATGGATGGATGGATATGGATTCATGGATGGATTCATGGATGAATGGATATGGATTCATGGATGGATGGATATAGATTAATGGATGGATGGATATGGATTCATGGATGGATGGATATGGATTCATGGATGGATGGATATAGATTAATGGATGGATGGATATGGATTCATGGATGGATGGATGGATGGAGTAAAATATTCATACATAATAGCCAGCATACTGAGGGATGGATGGATGGATGGTGTAAAATATTCATACATAGCCTACATACTGTGGGATGGATGGATGGATGGGTGGATGGATGGGTGGATGGATGGGTGGATGGATGGTGTAAAATATTCATACATAGCCTACATACTGTGGGATGGATGGATGGATGGGTGGATGGGTGGATGGGTGCATGGGTGGATGGATGGATGGATGGATGGATGTTGTAAAATATTCATACATAGCCTACATACTGTGGTATGGATGGATGGATGGATGGATGGATGGATGGTGTAAAATATTCATACATAGCCTACAAACTGTGGGATGGATGGATGGATGGATGGATGGATGGATGGATGGATGGATGGAGTAAAATATTCATACATAATAGCCTACATATTGTGGGATGGATGTATAGATGAATGGATGGATGGATGGAGTAAAATATTTGTACATAATAGCCTGCATACTGTGGAATGGATGAATGGATGGAAGCTAGATAGTGTAAAATATTCATACATAATAGCCTACATACTGTGGGATGGATGTATAGATGAATGGATGGATGGAGTAAAATATTCATACATAATAGCCTACAAACTGTGGTATGGATGGATGGATGGATGGATGTTGTAAAATATTCATACATAGCCTACATACTGTGGTATGGATGGATGGATGGATGGATGGATGGTGTAAAATATTCATACATAGCCTACAAACTGTGGGATGGATGGATGGATGGATGGAGTAAAATATTCATACATAATAGCCTACATATTGTGGGATGGATGTATAGATGAATGGATGGATGGATGGAGTAAAATATTCGTACATAATAGCCTGCATACTGTGGAATGGATGGAAGCTAGATAGTGTAAAATATTCATACATAATAGCCTACATACTGTGGGATGGATGTATAGATGAATGGATGGATGGTGTAAAATATTCATACATAGCCTACATACTGTGGGATGGATGGATGAATGGATGGATGGATGGATGAATAGATGGTGTAAAATATTCATACATAATAGCCTACATATACTGTGGGATGGATGGATGGATGGATGGATGGATGGATAGAGTGAACTGTTCCTTTAAATTGTTGACATCTTTTTAGCTAGTTCCCTGAATCATAACACATCTCCCCCTTTGAGTTTGGTGACTGCCACCCTAACACAAGAACCCGTTAAGTGTGAATACTTGCAATGTGCTGGCCAAGCATTCACATCTGCAATTGTGTATTTGATTAAATATGTTTCTGGCCTAAAACTAGTCTGATAAATCACTGATAGAATTATATACACCGACTCAGCCGAGGCCGTGTGAGTTTTATGCCTTTATCAGGCTGAACAAAAGGTCAAATTAAACACATATGCCCACATCTAACACCACTGACCCTGCAAAAGCCTTTCATGAGAAAGTGACAGCATGTGTATTGTATGTGTGCGCGAGCCTGTCTACCAGGAGAAGCGCACTGTTAGAGGGAGGTGAAAGAGCAGAGGCGCTCTCTAATAGGAAAAGCAGGAACATCGGAGATGTGGGAAAAGAGTAGTGAAAACACCTGTTCGACTCTGCTACACTTTCAGTGCTGAAACTCACAGCTTCTTAAAGAGTCCCAGCAGTGGCTCCCACGCGTGCATAAATCAAGCCGAAGTGTTTAGCCCACAGAATAAATATTATTCTGAAAGATTACTGCAAAGAGCTTTAATGGAGACTCTGGATAAATGCATATCACATTTCAATTTAGACTCCAGCCGAAACCTGTTCCCTCCTAGATGGATGACTCCGATCACCTGCTTCACTCAACAGAATGCAAATGATCAATTCAGACGAGGTGGAAATGGCGCAAAAGTACGGACTAGGGAATGAATGACACTAGCCAAACGGTGTGTGCGCGTGGAAAAGGTGCTCGATGTGGCCGGCTGTAACTCTATCCCAGAGTGCATTGCTTCACTAACGCCACAATGCTACCTGCTCTCTCCTCCGTCTTTCCACTTGCATTTCATTCAGCCACGGCAGAATCCCACAAAGGAAGGACTAGGGTTTCAGCTGTCGTTATTCATGTACCAGCGCGTAGGACAAAGAGGTTTGGCCACTTTAGGTGGCAGCTCTGTGGTGTAAATGGCTGTTATCGAGTGGCCCTATTGCGATGGATTAGGCTGGCGTCCACCTTCATGCCAGCTCTTCCATTAACATCCACACCAGGACTCTATTTATAACCTGTTTCTATCACAAAAAAAGAAGGCAAGATTCAACGATTCCCTCCAGACCCGAGATGCAGTCTGTGGCTGTATATTGACTTGAGAGGCTGGAGGAGATTGAGTCGTTTGACTGGAATATTTGAGTTGATCTGTAAATATAATCACAAGTTGAACTGGGATGTATTATTGTTATGGGGATAGTATTCGATGTTCCCTCTCAAATCAATCCAATCTGTCCCTGATTAAACAACAAAATCTATTCGGGCATTTTAATGGCGGATGCAGATGTGATCAAACAATTCAATTTAAATGACAGATTGGGGAAGTATGGGGTCAGTAAATTTTCCAAAGACATTAATCATTTTAGCCAGAAAGGATGCTTTAGTTTAAATTGATCAAAAATATTAAATTTTAATAATTCAAATAATAAATAAAAATGCTGTTCTTCTGGACTTTCTATTCAGTAGAGAATACTGAAAAAGTAACACGGTTTCCACAATATATTAAGCTGCAGAACCGTTTTCAGCATTGATAATAATAAGAAATGTTTCTTGAGCAGCAAATATGATTTCTGAAGGATCATGTGACACTGAAGACTGGAGTAATGATGCTGAAAATTTAGCTTTGCATCACAGGAAAAAAAAAAATGATATTTTAAAAACTGTTCCAATAGAAATCAGTACACTTTAAATTGTAATAATATTTTACTGTTTTTTTAAATAAATGTATTTATTGCTGTATTTTATATCAAATAAATGCAGCCTTGGTGCACAAGAGACTTCTTCAAAAACACCTCACAGACTAAAATGTATAAAATTGCTACATTTACTATTCATAACCATTACTATTCATAAACTAAATGAAAATGCTGGTAATCTCAAGGTGGTCATATATGAAATGGATTGGTCTGGATTGAAACTCACTATACTAACTCTAAATCCCTAAACCTGCTAACAAAATACAAAATGTGAGAGACTAAGTATTTGTCCAATATTAACTAAATTGTGTCCAATATAAGGTGTGACTTATAATTATACAAAAACAAATATCAAAAACGTACATACACATTCAAATCTTCATGCACACTTCTCTATTGCCAGTTCTTTTACAGTAATTTCTTACAATAAAACACAAAAATCAAACTTTTACTGCAATATCAACCAAACTTTTTGTCAGAGGACAATAATTACAAATGATCAGATCAGACAAACACATTGTAGGTTTCAAAAAAAATGGCCGAACGCCCATTAACCCTTGCGAATGTGAAGTCACCATTATGATGATCAGTCAACGTAAAAATGTTTAATCCACACTATATGTGGCAAAATATCAAATTAGAGAGGACACACAGTCAGCTAAACAATGCTGCAACATCCCAGTAATACCTTGCTGCAATGTCACAGCACAGTGTTCATTACAAAATGAACTAAATGTAATTGTAAAGCCAGTGTTGTAGATGATTAAAGTACAGCAGCTATTAGCCGAGTATAGTGTAGAGAAAATCTGATGGATCAGGTGAGCGATAACTAACTTCACAAAAAAAACAAAAACAATTTTTGACCTATATCATACCTGACCAGTGGATGACATCAGTGTCAACATGAAGCTGATCTGACAAATGGGCAAAAGCCAGAACTCCATCTTTAAAATCCTGTTCGAGAGCTGTCTGGTGAATGATGTCAGTCAGATATCAGCCTGATGAGAGACAGAGAAAGTATAGACACAGATCATCATTGCTGCATGTATGAATGAAGCTTGATTATTTACCTAAAATGAGATTGTTGGATCTAGATTATTGTGTGGCAGGCAGTGGCAGCCTACTCCTGATTGACTTAATTACCCTCTCTAGGCTGGTACAAGGTTTTTGACAGTGACGAAAGACAGCCTCTTTCTCAGGTATTCCCCATGCATAATGCAACAGCAGTAGAAATGCAGTGCAATAGGTTTCTGTGCAGCAGTGAATGTCTAACCATATTCACATGACACGGCTTTTATAATATCAGATTAATGCATAGCCTATGAGATGCTGCAAACAGTATGAGATGAACGATCTGCCCAAACGCTTAATTTGGCAGACAAATCAAAGTTGCTTTATAAATGACTCGTCATACAAAGCTGAGAAAAGACGTGCGTTTATGTGACCAGCTCTTACCTTTGCTGCAAAGTAACTCATAGATTCACATTTTAATCCATGAAACGCGCGCGCCGCACTTGAATGTCGCGTGTCCGTCACGCAGCGGTCAGTCGCGTGTTATAAACGCTGAATGCAGGTCGAATGACTGTGAGTTTCTTCTATATCCTCAGCGCACGTCTGCGTACTGAACACTGAGTTGACAGAAGTTAGTGTGCTGAGCTTATAGTCCACTAGGCGTCCCATACCGGACGCGACGCGACTAGAACGCTCCCCCCATTGCGGGGCATGTTGTCACACTTCATGGGGTGAGGTTTGCGATGGAACCTGTGATTAAAGCTCCTAGTATTGTTCCCCCCAAAAAATAATAAATAGTAAAAATTATATTAAATTATAGGCTATAGAAATATCAACATTTTAGTCCATAAATAGGCTACTAAATACATAAATATACAGCATTTTAAACACATTAAAACTGCCTGTGACAACTTGCTCCAATCTAAGATTTATTTTTGAAAATACAGCAACATTTCAATTAAGCTTTACCTTTATTTATAGTTGACTGTCAAATCGATTATTTGCGATTAATCACATCTAACATTAACGTTTGTCTAGGCTACTGTATACAGACAGAATTATATTTGTGTTTTGTGTGTGTACGTGTGTAATGTATAGGCCTATATGCAAACACACATATTATGTAAACACAAACTTTTATGTTTGATGCGATTAATCGATTTGACAGCACTGATATATTATATATAGGCCTAATAGACAGTTTACACCAACATTCTTTCAAAATATATGTTTAGTTCAACAGAAGAAAGAAACTCGTGCAGGTTTGGAAGAACATGAAGGTGAGTAAGTGATGTCAGAATTTTTGAATGATCTCTTTAAGCTATAAAACATCTGGATGTCCATGCATTAGATAACAAAATATCAAACCAAGAGGACATAGATTCTCAAAAAAACAACAACAAAAAAACACATTGAGCAACAAAATGCATCTACTGTAGTATTAATTGGTTAGAAATTGAATTTTGGTTTGATATATTTTTTTTTTATCTAATGCAATGACATTTGAAGTGTTGAAATAGCATACTTTTCCCAGCATTATTAAACTATTTGGATCAATTCCAGAGAGCAGCTTAGCACTTCATGTCAGCTTTTATCATTCTATATGCTCCTGCGAGTGATCAAAAGAGCTTGTTGGGGCTCAGCATATCTGTTTATTATGAAGTGTAGAGTAGCTTTTGGCAGCAAGAGGCTTTGATATGCTTTCCCCTGTCCTGGTTGAAGTCAAAGTGAGCAGAGACGGGCAAAACTTTTCATTCTTTTAAACAGTCTATAAGTGAGTTCTTGGATCTATATGTTCCTTAATATTCTACACTGCACTAGCAGCAGAATTCTGATGAAGAGTTCAACTGTTACCTTTTGAAACGTGTATTTTAGATTTTAGATGTTGGAGTTTATAATATATAGGCTAATATGCATGCTTGTGTTTGCTTTCTGAGCACAGAAGGAATCAGTCGTCGTCGTTATTAGAGTCAGAGATCACTTTCAGTGGATTCATGGACTTTTATCTCCACCTGCTGTTGAAGAAAATCATGCAACAGTTTTCATTCTCTTCTTTTCCTTATTTATTTAGCAATTCTTCTATTCAAAATTAGAAAACATTTCCTAGCTAAAATAAATCATATTTGACATCTGTTAAACCTCTTAACATGATGTTTGAACATGATGAATTCCTTTCTGGCATGATGTTTATGTAGCCTACAAGTGGGAAACAAAAGTCTAAGACCAGTAGTGAAAATGCATCTAATATATTTTTTCGTTGCAGATTATTTAGTATTACATTTGATCTGTCCCATCAAGCTGAATAATTTGAGCAATTTGAACGTTATGATGTTCTCCAGCACGATTTGAGAATTGTGCTGCATGATCAATGTCACTAATTTACTCAATTGGTTAGTGACCCGAAAGTAGTGACGAATCGTAAATATTTAATATTTATTTGTTTTACAGCATGAGTTGTCTTTATTCTAGATTATTTAAAAAACAAAGCTTTATTCAGAATTTTGAGAGTGTGGATCGATAGTTAGTTTTAGACTATAACCTAATACTCCACACGGGGGCGTTGTGTCACACTCGCCCAGCTGCACGGTGCCTTTTTCATAATATATAATTATGAATAAAATATATTTGCAGATTAATAACTATGTATATGCATTTACATGTATATATGACGGTAAAATGATACTTTTCCAGTTTAATTTATTCGTTATCTAACATTAACTTGTTCTAAAGAATATTTGGCAAAGTACAGGAACACCGCAGGATTGCTGGTGATTTAATAAGAATAATAGTGTCATAATAGTGAGAAAGGTTTTTCATTTTCTCCATAGGGAATTTCAAATTTCTTAATGAAAGAATTCTAGCCACTGATATTAGACATTTTGATTTAAGCATGAAGTTTGACTTATCTTCTAGGTTCATATGCATATTTTAAAAAGCATTATGACTCAAATTTCTCGTCACCAAAAATAGAATCATATGTTGAAAGTTATTTAGGAGCAATAGTAATATGTTAATTCTAATGTAAATGCCACCTATAGTGGCATTTACATTAGAATTAACATACTACTATTGCTCCTAAATAACTTTCAACATGTGATTCTATTTTTGGTGAATATATATTATATCTAATAGGCCTACTATAGACAGATATGGCATAGACTGTAAAGGTAAATACCGGTAAGCCTAGTAATTCACAGTTTCGCCATCTGTTGACACTTATTGGCAATTGCAGTTTACAATTTTTGTGCATGCTGGCCAGACGAACATTCGCAGTTTCTATTCAGAATTTTTCTTAAAGTTCCTAAAAAAAGAAAAGTGTTTCTCTAGACTCTGAGCTGTTACTCTGCACATGATGCAATTATAGGACAATGATAGCAATAGCAGTGATGCACGGTTCAAGCCAAAGTTAGCATTTTGATTTACTGCCCCTGTAATTTCCTATCAAGTGCACATTAGCCTAACATTGAACAAAATTCATGGTTTATAAATCATCTTAAAGCATGAAGAACAGTAACTGCTCTTTTTCTGACTGCAGACCAATTCACCTCACTGAACGCTGAAGTTATTTGTCCTCTGGCAGGATTGAAATGGAGAAACCTAGCTAGCCAAGTCTCTGAATGATTCAGATCTCAGTGGGAAAAACACCCCATGATACTTGTTCCTGCAGAAAGAAAGATGTAAGAGTAATAAAAAAAAGAAAAGTAAAAAAAAGTTTTTTTCACTTTCACAATAGGTATTAAATTAGCCTATGTCCACAGCATAGGCAGAACAGGAAAAAAAAAAAAAAAAAAATGTTTTGGGCTTGTGGCGACCTGGTGGTTTTGTGAATTAATTAGGCTAACAAAATAAAACTGCATAAGTAAGAATTTTATCTTTTTGAAAGAAATCTCTAACGCTCATCAGGGTGGCATTTGTTTCTTCAAAAATACAATAAAATCAGTAATATTGTGTAGTATTATTAGAATTTAAAATATACAGTTTAAAATATAATTTATTCCTGTAATTTAAAGCTGAATTTTCAACATCATTACTCCAGTCTTCAGTGTCACATTATCCTTCAGTGTCACATTATCCACATTATGCTGATTTGCTGCTCAAAAAAAAAATAATTATTATAAATGTTGAAAACAGTAGTGCTGCTTCATATTTTTGTGGAAACCATAATACTTTCAGTTCATTAAAGAATCCTGAAAATAAAAAGGAAAAGCATTTATTTGAAACAGAATTTTTTTACAACATATTACATGTCTTCACTGTCACTTTTGATAGATTTAATGCACCCTCTGTGAATAAAAGTATTAATTCATGAAAAAAAAATCTTACTGACCACAAACCTTTGACCAATAGTCTATATTTTATCATGAGATCAGGTTGGATATTCTGATGTGACATTTGCACACACAATGATACAAGTTTTTAAAGCAAATTTGAGATTTTCTATATAATTCCGGTAATGAATTATGAAAAAAACAGTAATGAAATGATCTGCATATCAGTATGATTGTCTTACCTATTTACCTATATATACACTCACCGGCCACTTTATTAGGTACACCTGTCCAACTGCTCGTTAACACTTAATTTCTAAGCAGCCAATCACATAGCGGCAACTCAGTGCATTTAGGCATGTAGACATGGTCAAGACAATCTCCTGCAGTTCAAACCGAGCATCAGTATGGGGAAGAAAGGTGATTTGAGTGACTTTGAACGTGGCATGATTGTTGGTGCCAGAAGGGCTGGTCTGAGTATTTCAGAAACTGCTAATCTACTGGGATTTTCACGCACAACCATCTCTAGGGTTTACAGAGAATGGTCCGAAAAAGAAAAAACATCCAGTGAGCGGCAGTTCTGTGGGCGGAAATGCCTTGTTGATGCCAGAGGTCAGAGGAGAATGGCCAGACTGGTTCGAGCTGATAGAAGGGCAACAGTGACTCAAATAACCACCCGTTACAACCAAGGTGGGCAGAAGAGCATCTCTGAACGCACAGTACGTCGAACTTTGAGGCAGATGGGCTACAGCAGCAGAAGACCACACCGGGTGCCACTCCTTTCAGCTAAGAACAGGAAACTGAGGCTACAATTTGCACAAGCTCATCGAAATTGGACAATAGAAGATTGGAAAAACGTTGCCTGGTCTGATGAGTCTCGATTTCTGCTGCGACATTCGGATGGTAGGGTCAGAATTTGGCGTCTACAACATGAAAGCATGGATCCATCCTGCCTTGTATCAACGGTTCAGGCTGGTGGTGGTGGTGTCATGGTGTGGGGAATATTTTCTTGGCACTCTTTGGGCCCCTTGGTACCAATTGAGCATCGTTGCAACGCCACAGCCTACCTGAGTATTGTTGCTGACCATGTCCATCCCTTTATGACCACAATGTACCCAACTTCTGATGGCTACTTTCAGCAGGATAATGCGCCATGTCATAAAGCTGGAATCATCTCAGACTGGTTTCTTGAACATGACAATGAGTTCGCTGTACTCAAATGGCCTCCACAGTCACCAGATCTCAATCCAATAGAGCATCTTTGGGATGTGGTGGAACGGGAGATTCGCATCATGGATGTGCAGCCGACAAATCTGTGGCAACTGTGTGATGCCATCATGTCAATATGGACCAAACTCCCTGAGGAATGCTTCCAGCACCTTGTTGAATCTATGCCACGAAGAATTGAGGCAGTTCTGAAGGCAAAAGGGGGTCCAACCCGTTACTAGCATGGGGTACCTAATAAAGTGGCCGGTGAGTGTATATTCTTCTGGATAATTATGAAACAATCTTGTAAAGTAAAACCTGTGGGTATAAATAGTTCAATCGCTATCATCTCAACACCATTGTTCTCTGCAATAATTATGAAGGCATGTTCCTTTCCAGTAGTTTGATGTGCTTTTCCAATGTTTCGTTGAAATTTCATGACTGAAAAGTTCTTCTTCAGAGTTTTCCATTATTTAAAAACTCAAGTGAAAACAAGTAAAAGCACCACTTCAAATCAGAATGGCATCACTCCAAATCGCTCTCAAAATGATGGTGTCACTCCAAATTAGGGCATCTCTTCAATTCCAAATCTGAGTGTGGGCTTCACACAAAATCATGACATCATGAAATCAGGGTGTCTGAAATAACCGTTGAGCTTTTTGTTATTCCTGATGCTGTCGCCGGCATTACACCATGGTCTCCTTTTTATGGTTTTTGCACAAAAAGTGCATCGTTAGGTGTTTTTGTTTCTGCTGTGTCTTCACAGGGTGGGGAATCTGCAGCCGGACGCTGGGATTCGTCGCATTCCACGTCCTGAAAAGGTGAACGTGGTAACGGAGGGATACCTGCAGTAAAAAAGGAAGATTATGCAGAAAGTTTGACATTTTAGTGTCATTTGACTTTTGTATTACGCTTGTACAGATTTGTTCATCAAAAAGCCCAATCATGAGAGAAAGTGGGAACGTAAAAATTTTGCGAGAGAATGTAAAGTTTCTCGGGGGACGCAAAGTGTTACGAGAGAATGCAAAGGTTTTGAAATGTTTTTTCTTTCCATCGAATTTTTTTACCACCACCATGTCGTCCCACTCCAAATTAAAAAAAAATATATCTTGGTGTGTTTACGCCATGTTGAAATTACTGTAATTACGAGATTCTGATGTGTAAAAATCAAGTCCTCGTAGAAGATTATAAACTGTGACTTGACCTCTGCAGATTCTTTTTGCCGTTGATAGTGTTGCCGTGGAAGTGCAAAATCCCGAGGGCAAGAAAAGCTCCAAGAAGAACATAGCAAGTTGTCATTTAACTTTCATTTAGCTAGACTGAAAACTTACAATAAGTAAACTTACAACAGTCCAGAAGAGGTAAATAGTGAAGAGCGTCAGTGTGAGAACTATGAGTCCGATGGCCTCCATGCTGTTGCTGTAGTATAGATCCATGGCTCCCTGCACACACAGCCATCCTGACAGACTGGCTAATGGTGTGATGAGCAGGAAACAGATCGCGTCCCCACACAGTGTCCGCCTCTGGTGCTGCATGGACGGTGTAGTGAACCACTGGAGCCATCAAAAACTCATGATTAGAAGGGTATTACACGTACAGCAATTTGAACAGGTAATGTTACTTATTTATAAACAATAATATAAGTATATATTTATATTATATTTATATTTAAATAAATAAGGATAGATAGATAGATAGATAGATAGATAGATAGATAGATAGATAGATAGATAGATAGATAGATAGATAGATAGATAGAACGACAGAACAACAGACAGACAGAACGACAGACAGACCGACCGACCGACAGACAGACAGACACAACGACAGACAGGCCGACAGACAGACAGACAGACAGAACGACAGACAGAACGACAGTGAGAATGACAGACAGAACGACAGACAGACAGAGCAAAAGACAGACAGACAGATAGACAGATCAACAGACAGACAGACAGAACGACAGATCAACAGATAGACAGAACGATAGACAGACAGAACGACAGATCAACAGACAGACAGAGCAAAAGACAGAAAGAACAGACAGACAGAATGACAGACAGACAGACAGAACGAGAGACAGAACGACAGATCAAGACAGAACGACAGATCAACAGATAGACAGAACGACAGACAGACAGAATGACAGATCAACAGACAGACAGACAGAACAACAGACAGAATGACAGAGAGACAGACAGAACGACAGACAGACAGAACTACAGATCGACAGACAGGCAGAACGACAGACACACAGAACGACAGATCAACAGACAGACAAACAGAACGACAGATCAACAGATAGACAAAACGACAGACAGACAGAACGACAGACAGACAGAACGACAGACAGACAGACAGACAGAACGACAGACAGGCCGACAGACAGACAGAGCGACAGACAGACAGAACGACAGACAGAATGACAGCCAGCCAGAATGACAGACAGACAGACAGAATGACAGACAGACAGACAGAGCAAAAGACAGACAGAACAACAGACAGACAGATAGACAGAACAGACAGACATAACGACAAATCAACAGACAGACAGAACGACAGACAGACAGAGCAAAAGACAGAAAGAACGACAGACAGACAGAATGACAGACAGATAGACAGAACGAGAGACAGAACGACAGATCAACAGACAGACAGAACGACAGACAGACAGACAGACAGAACGACAGATCAACAGAGAGACAGACAGACAGACAGAACGACAGATCAACAGAGAGACAGACAGACAGACAGAACGACAGATCAACAGAGAGACAGACAGACAGACAGAACGACAGATCAACAGAGAGACAGAATGACAGATCAACAGAGAGACAGAACGACAGACAGACAGACAGACAGACAGACAGAACGACAGATCAACAGAGAGACAGACAGACAGAACGACAGATCAACAGAGAGACAGACAGACAGACAGACAGAACGACAGATCAACAGAGAGACAGAACGACAGACAGACAGAACGACAGATCAACAGAGAGACAGAACGGCAGACAGAACGACAGACAGACAGAACGACAGATCAACAGAACGACAGACAGACAGACATAACGACAGACAGACAGAACGACAGATCAACAGACAGACAGACAGAACAACAGACAGACAGACAGACAGAGTAAAAGACAGACAGACAGACAGACAGAATGACAGACAGACAGACAGAACAACAGATCAACAGACAGACAGGCAGAACGACAGACACACAGAATCGACAGAACAACAGACAGACAGAACGACAGAATGACAGATCACGACAGACAGAACGACGGAACGACAGACAGACAGACAGACAGATAGACAGACGTACATCAGATATATAAGACAGTTATAATCTGTTTTTGTATCTGTCATAATATATTGCTTGGTCTCTGATTGGAGAGCAAGGCACAGCATTGATAGGGGAAGTGAGGTTTGTTGTGATGCACATAGTATCATCCTCCTGTCCTCCAGCCCAAACATGAGATAAGGACATTAATAAAGCGGCATGTCCCAATCCAGCCTCTGCAGCGACAGGGATACGTTCCTCATCTAATCTCATTTTCCTGCTAAGTGGATTAGTGTTTAAAAGATGTCGAGGTAAAGCAGACCTGCCAATCTCATGTGTGCCTTAAAGTGAAGCAGAGACATGACTCAGGACTCAAGAGTGACTGACTCCATGAGAATGAAGGCTGATGATAATGTTGCTTAAAACACATTCCTTGAGACTATGTGCTATTAAATGTCCATTTGCAGTTAGATCTCTTTATGCCTATAAATAAACTCTAAAGTCATTTGTGAGGGCAGATTGACAGACTCGCAGACTATCAGCTGAGGTCGGACAATATCTGCGTTTCCATAGCAACGATTAGCCAACAACATAATTCGAAGAAATTGTCGGTGCCCAAGATGCAGTTTCACCATCTGCTAAACGTACAAAATTATAGCAAATGGAACTACTATTTTTATTATTAACTACTAATAATTTCGCATTAAAAATCGAGAGGGGATAAATATGAACTATTGTGCAAACTGGGACTTCATATAACTGCCTAAAACAACCTACTATGTGTATATGTCTATTAGGGGTGGCACGGTTCACAAAACCCACGGTTCGGTTTGTATCACGGTTTTAGGGTCACGGTTTTCGGTTCTGTACGGTTCTTGTTATTTTTTCTTTTAATCTTTAACACTCCAGAAATGTACTTCAGCATGTGATATATAGCTTAATTATCCACACTTTAGGATACAGTATTAAAAAAATATATATTATATTCATGCAATCATGCACAAACTGAATTTGACTCTTTGACTTTAAGCACATTTTTGGACTATCTCAGAGGAAAGCTAGGTGAGATTTAGATACAGCAAGAGAGAAGAAATTGACATGCTTTTTGTTTATTTGGCAAAAAAAGGAGAATGTGTATCACTATCTCTACAAGAACTTGTGCATTTTTATCACATAAATCTTATTTACACAAAGAAATTAACTTTCATGTATCAACTGCTAACTTTTGTAGCTCTTACCAAAATTCTATCTTTTAAAAGAAAAAGAGAGGAACTCTTAAAACACTGTCTTTTAAATGTCAATATACATGAAACCTCATTGCCTATAGATAATTAAGCTATAGCAATAGCAAAGGCCATAAACATAAAGTGAAATTGAAATTCAACCTCAACACAAAAACAGTATCAACAATGCTTCTATTCCCAAAATGTGAGGGTACTTTTTTCCACTTAAAATTAAAGTGCAGGGTTTGGAAACGTATGACTGAAGCTCTTATCTATACATAAAGTGCCACTGTAGTTAAATTAAAATATCATAACATGAAATCCAAAATGTTCCCACACACCGGACTTATACCATAGACTTATACGACGCTGGCGCATCCTCCAACTCCCTCATCTCTCCCACTTGCCATTTCTCCGCGTGCCGTGACCTGCAGCGCTCCATACTCCACTTTTACTGGCTTGTTTATTAACTTGAACCGGCGCTGCACAGAGCGATCGGTAATGACATCAAATACCGCGAAAGTGATAAATGCATACGGAGCCGACTCGCGCTAGATTGATGTTATTCACCGATCGCTCTGTGCAGCGCCGGTCCAAGTCGAACAAGTTTATGTCGCGCGAAAAGAAAACACACGTCACATACGGGCACGAGGTTAGATTGCGCATGCGTCGAACCGTGAGACGCACACGCGCTCCGAACCGAGACAAGCGAACCGAACGGTTCGGGTGTTTTTTCATGTACCGTGCCACCCCTAATGTCTATGTGATGTTTTTATGTTTTTAATATGCTTTAAGACAAATGTGCAAATCCATGAGTCAGCACTGCAGTGAACCAAAGACAAGTCTCAAAAAAACACGGTTTTAATTCGCTGTTCTTTCTGACGTCACAAACTACCTTGTAACAAATCACGTCAACGAGTGAATCTCTGAGCTGTGAGAGAGTGGAGGCGGGGCTAATTTGCATATTCACAGTACAACGTACAGTATAGTCATTGTGGCAAGGGTGAAAAAACTTTAAATATGAGTTTCAAGGGATACAATTATTGACTACAGGGGGACTTTAAAGTGCATAGGGCATTAAAGAAGTACTCCAGCGCAAAATGAACCTTTGGTCTAATAACACATTGGTACCTAGTCAACCGTTCTCTGAGATTTGTTTTCATGATAATCGAATGTAAAGAGTTTTAGCTCTAAAAACTGTTTAGCGTATAACGCTAGTAATGGGGGCATGTTAAAAGTATACACGAAGTGGACTTTCTTTATAAAGTATCTTCTTATTAAACGGTCTGTACACTTACAAAGTTCTCAATGCTTCGTTTTGCATATATGGACCCTCATTATGTTACTGTGTTAGTGTGGGGCTATTTTGAGCTTTGTTAGTCGTGTAAACTAGCGATTTATTTTTACTTATTAAATGCCCCCATTACTAGCATTATACGCTAAACAGTTTTTAGAGATAAAACTCTTTACATTCGATTATCATGAAAACAAATCTCAGAGAACGTTTGACTAGGTACAAATGTGTTATTAGACCAAAGGTTAATTTTGCGCCGGAGTTCTCCTTTAAGTGTCTGGAGTTATTATAAATCCTCTAAAGCAAATATAGAGTATTAAATCATTCAAAAGCACTACTGCTGATTCTTTTCCTGTACCTCAGTGAGTGGTTTAGGAAGTCTCTCCAGAGAGAACTCGAAGTGGCAGAGCTCACAGTGGCTGGTGCCGGAGGCCGTGAGCCAGTGCTCCAAACAAACACGGTGCACCATCGCCAGGGACCCGGCACACTCACAGGGGGATAACAGATCGCCCGCACTGCTGCCTTCATGACAGATACGACAGAACGGCTCCTCGCTGTTCAGACTGAAAAGAGAGACCAGGATATTCATCAGAAAACTATAATGGAAGATAACACAGGACTATTCACATGATGTAGATGGCTGTTGAAATGTGCAGCAAGGCTTTCGTGGGGTGTTTAAAAACAATTATGGAATCCTGTTTGCACCATAGTAATAAATAAATAAATAAAGATGTTAATTGTGGATAGAGTTAAAAAAAATAATAGATATGAAATATATTTTCAACTGTGAGATCAGTATTTGAACATGCATGAGAATTAGAATAATGACTTTCATCTCTTTCTTTTTTAATCATAAATTATATATACATAGACAGACACACAAATATGCACACACACACACACATCTTCAAAAGTTTGGGGTGATTATGATTTTTTTCATGTTTTTGAAAGAAGTCATTTTAAGTTGGCCAAATCAATTAATTTAGGTTTAATTAATTTAGGTTTAGGTAAATTTAAAAAGAAGTTAATTGAGATAAAGTTAAAAAATAATAGATATATGCATATTATGAGATATAAAGTTTCAACTGTGAGATATACAATATTATAAGTTAAAGGAATTCATACTTTTAAACTTTGTATTCATCAAATAATCCTGAAAAAATTGACCACTTTCTACACATAAACAAAAATTGAAAAAATCAGAAGGATCATGTGAAACTGAAGACTGGAGTAATGGCTGCTGAAAAGCAGCTTCGATGTCACAAGTATCAAATTCAAATCATTAAAATATAATACAGGTATTTAAAATTTGACTGTATTTTTTAATCAAATAAAGGCAGCCTTGGTGAGAGACTTTCTGCAACTTTCTGACATGAGAAGAATATAAACTCATGACTGCACATATTTACGTCACCAGTGCCTAATGGGTATTGGGATAAATGGCTTAGACCCACCTGATGCCCACATGTGCAGGGATCACAGAGGACACATACGTGCTGCTATGAATGACTTCCTGCACAGGATCTGTGGAGGTCTCAGTATCCAGAGAATCCAGATCAGCCTTGAGCCCAGCTGAAGACTCCTCACAGAGCATGACTGCTGCACACGACGCCGTTCATACCTGAGCAACCGCAAGCTGAGAGAGACAGAGACAGGAATCAATGAAGAGACACAGACTCAGACACAGTCCTTTTTGTGAGGGACAGCCTGAAATAGCTGCTTTTTTACTCTTGAGATATAATTTGGCGAGCTTGGATAAAACTTTTTTACTCTTGAGATATAATTTTGTGAGCTTGGATAAAACTTTTTTTACTCTTGAGATATAATTTGGCAAGCTTGGATAAAACCGCTGTGAAAATTTATAAGAACTACTTATAATTTGAACACGAATGTGAATGAGATATGATAGAATAATATATATATATATATATATATATATATATACAGTATATATATACACACACACACACCAACTCACCTAAATGATTATTAGGAACACCTGTTCAATTTCTCATTAATGCAATTATCTAATCAACCAATCACATGGCAGTTGCTTCAATGCATTTAGGGGTGTGGTCCTGGTCAAGACAATCTCCTGAACTCCAAACTGAATGTCAGAATGGGAAAGAAAGGTTATTTAAGCAATTTTGAGAGTGGCATAGTTGTAGGTCCCAGGCGTGCCGGTCTGAGTATTTCACAATCTGGTCAGTTACTGAGATTTTCACGCACAACCATTTCTAGGGTTTACAAAGAATGGTGTGAAAATGGAAAAACATCCAGTATTTGGCAGTCCTGTGGGAGAAAATGCCTTCTTGATTCTAGAGGTCAGAGGAGAATGGGCCGACTGATTCAAGCTGATAGAAGAGCAACTTTGACTGAAATAACCACTCGTTACAACCGAGGTATGCAGCAAAGCATTTGTGAAGCCACAACACGCACAACCTTGAGGTGGATGACCTACAACAGCAGAAGACCCCACCGGGTACCACTCATCTCCACTACAAATAGGAAAAAGAGGCTACAATTTGCAAGAGCTCACCAAAATTGGACAGTTGAATACTGGAAAAATGTTGCCTGGTCTGATGAGTCTCGATTTCTGTTGAGACATTCAGATGGTAGAGTCAGAATTTGGCGTAAACAGAATGAGAACGTGGATCCATCATGCTTTGTTACCACTGTGCAGGCTGGTGGTGGTGGTGTAATAGTGTGCGGATGTTTTCTTGGCACACTTTAGGCCCGTTAGTGCCAATTGGGCATTGTTTAAATGCCACAGCCTACCTGAGCATCCCTTTATGGCCACCATGTACCCATCCTCTGATGGCAACTTTCAGCAGGATAATGCACCATGTCACAAAGCTCGAATCATTTCAAATTGGTTTCTTGAAAATGACAATGAGTTCACTGTACTAAAATGGCCCCCACAGTCACCAGATCTCAACCCAATAGAGCATCTTTGGGATGTGGTGGAACGGGAGCTTCGTGCCCAGGATGTGCATCCCACAAATCTCCATCAACTGCAAGATGCTATCCTATCAATATGGGCCAACATTTCTAAAGAATGCTTTCAGCTCCTTGTTGAATCAATGCCACATAGAATTAAGGCAGTTCTGAAGGTGAAAGGGGGTCAAACACAGTATTAGTAGTGTTCCTAATAATCCTTTAGATGAGTGAGTGTGCATGTGTGTTCCCCTCTTTAACTATTGCAAATGATGATCAGTTGCATATGCATATTTGCAACAATTGCATGCACATACAGTACATGTTAGGCTATCATTCACATTCAATGCATTTTTCATCATTTTTTTAGATAATTTCTAAGGCTCAGTCACATATGAATCATGGATCCATAATGATGACTTTTGCTTCATAAAAAAAGTACAAAAACTGTCACTGGGGCGGTACCCATTCAAAAGGTACACTTTTGTGACGCATTTATCCTTAAACATACCTGGTATATTCTTAACTTTTGCAAGGGTACACTCTTTTCCACTGAATGATGTACAGACTTCATGGACTGGTTGAAACTAAACTGTAAGGAGTGCGAAAATCCTTTGAAGATTATTATCCAAAAGTTGTTTCTGAAGGACAGCCATCCTGCCTCTCAGAAATCGGTCAACAGATGCTTACGTCAGAGAGCAAACATTAAAAGTTGAATGTTGAAGCAAGTTTTGATTGCATGCTTTTTTTTGCAAACCATTGCATTTCTCTGATGCATTTCTTAACTCTGTATAGACACACAAGCCACATTACATTTGACCAAATGGACATCTAAAACAACTTCAAAAGCACAATTCAATGACTTTTGCAAATGAAAAGCTAATTTAAAGTTTTCAGAAAAGTTAGGAACTTACCATCAGACAGACGCTGTTCTTCATCCAAAGTCCCCATAACATGAGCAGAATTAGGCTCTGAAGGTTTAAAGGTAGGTAGACTTTCTCCCTCTCCCTCTCTCTCTCTCTCTCTCTACAGTCAGATTAGCATGAGCCCAAGGTCGTTGGTGAGAATAGCTGAGGATTAGCTGGAAGGCCAGGAAAGCACAGGCAAAGAACCGACAAAGGGAAATCCTTCTCACATCACCGTTGGTTACACTCCGGGCAGCTCCTCATTCAAGAGTCCTTAATCCAGTTAGTTGTCACCAATGGCTTTTCATTTTCCTAACATTATGCTAATCGAACGGGGTCCTAAGCTTCGACTGTAAACTGTTGCAGATATAACAACAACAAACGGTGAAAGTGTTGGCAGCATTTAAACCTCATGGACCAGGTCTAATTTTAGCCCGCTGATCTATAAGAGCGGCCTGATCTCTTGCTAAATACCTTTTTATCTCGTTCGAAGACTGACGTCTATGGTTCCACATTGTTGGTTTTGAGAGATTCCCTTTGTCCGGCCATGTTTACATTACTGTAAAGCACATAACAACACAAAAACAATCCATTGAGTATGCATTTTTGCCAAAGTATTGTTATGTTGCCAACTTACAGCTCGAGTGCATCAGTATTAGTATCTTAATTTTAAAGACATCTTTTAGTCTTGAAGGGAAATTTCACCCAAAAATGAAAATTCTGTTATCATTTACTTGGAGCAACAGGTTGTTATATGAGTTTCTTTCTTCTGCTGAACACAAAAGAAAATATTTTGAAGAATGTTGGTAACCAGACAGTTGATGGACCCCATTGACTTCAATTAGTAGGAAGATAAATACTATGGAAGTCAATGGGGTCCATCAACAGTTTGATTACCGACATTCTTTCAAATATTTTCTTTTGTGTTCAGCAGAAAAAAGAAATTCAGAATTTGGATTTTTTTGGTGAATCTCTTTAACCCGTCGGCGCTCTTCGCGTGGCACTCAAAAATGACAGATTTTTTTTATTTATTTAATATTTTTAGGGGATTTTCTGGTACTGCATTACAGTATATTTATAATGTATTTATTCGTAAATGTATTTTCATGTTTGTATTTTAATGCTTCTTTTACATCTTTGGCCAGGGGACTACAGATGAAAAATAGCCTTTTGGCTAATTCTGGCTTTTTTAACCATGTTTGTTCATGTGTTTTATGAAATTGCACTGTCGGCTCTTAAATAAACCAATAAAGAAAGGAGGAAAGATATCTTGAATGCTTTAAAGCACAGACTTAAGTTTGATCTCTTCTTTTTTAAAGACGACATTATTGCTGAAGTGAAAAAAAGTTTTAAAAGTGAACTTCAAAAAAAGTTACAGAATTTTATGTTTATTGTTCTGAAAAATCCACAAAAATACTATTTTAAATTCATATATGAAATCTATATTTTTAAAAACACGTTTTTTTAATCAAAACCATAAATCTAAAAAAATAGTGTGCCAAATTTGAGCTTGATGTATCAAAAAATGAGATATCAGTAGCCCAAATTTGGGTCAAATATGGACAAACCAAAATGTTGGGTTAAAAATCTAATTTGGGTATGTAAATATTTGACCCAAATTTGGGTTGAAACAACCCAGCGTTTTTTAGAGTGTTTTACCACAATACAACATTTTTTTTTTACTTTAGATGAAATATAAGTCTTCCATTCATTTCAATTCAATTCATACTGCCATTCATACATCAATGTGGTCATTCTTGTCCACGAGGAGCACAAGTGTGGCTATATTTTTCAGACAATTAAACCTATTCAAATCATGTCCATGATTTTTTGTGTGTGTTCATAGCAAGTGCTGCAACCTTTACCAAGTTTCGTAATATTCTGATGAAATAATAATACAAATAAATAAATAAATAAAATATTCAATATAAATAAATGTGTGTGTATACAGTATATATATATATATATATATATATATATATATATATATATATATATATATATATACACACAGTATTTCTTTTTGAGTATATTTAAAAAATCAATTTGTAACCCTAATTACATACATATATACATTGTATCTAGATATTGGCATTAAAAAAACATATCAAAATGTCATTAAAGTAATAAACTACTTGAGGCCGAGTGTTACAGATAATTTAACACAGTCAAGCATGCTAGGCATAATATGAAGCCCGAAAACAGCTCTTCCCTGTTTTTAAATCAATGTAACACACAGACTCTTGAGTGGTTTTGAGGCCTGTTTAATTGTCGTTCAAACCTCTGAGCATTGTCCCTGTCTGGAGGTCCGATCAGTTGATTACAAATGTCTCCTAAAGCCGGTCGACGAAGACACAACAGAAGCATAAAGGACAAAAAAAAGCAGATCTTTGAACACGTGAGAAACTCAGCTGCGACAATCACGAGAGATTAGGCAGTAAAGGGTTGATTTATTCATAATATCTTTCTTTATACCGCAGGTCTAGCTTAGATGAAAGTGCAGAAGGGAAACACAAGTGGCCATATGAGAGACTTTCACTCTCATTGAGTCTCGGCCCATAAATCTGCCTCTTTCTTTCCTCCCTCTGTCTGCTCGCTTTTCTTTCTGTCCTGTTGGCACTAATCCCGTCTGCTATTCATGGCCAAGCTGCTCGCCAGAAAGGCCGGCGGGGACGGACATCAATGTGGATTTCTTCATGAACCACGTGAAGGGGTGAATAATTCCTTTGACACCTCTGAGACGCTTGCAGGAGAGACCCAGACACCAGGGATTACCGCTGGAATAAAACAAGCTTTGGTGAAAGAGAACTTCCTCTTTAATGTTGTGGGATTCAGTGAGGTGTGACTGGCCGAGGCGCTATTGTAGGCCTATATTCTGGCTACTTCTAATTTGATATGGAGAGATAAAACAAGTAACAAGGAATAGACAAGCCAGCTTTGAACTCACACCATCTGCATAAACATCCAATGTGCTGCTCCAACATGACTATTAAAAATCTTCTCTGTGCAAAATTGAACATTTCTTTTGAACAGAAATTACGACAATGTTTCAAATTTGTCATTTCTTAAAATCAACAAGAAACACAACCTTTTTTACTTCCACAATATGATTGATATTGAGTGTAACAGGACATCTATTGAGAAAAATTGGACGGGACTGAATTTTATCCATTGAGAATTTCGGGGGGGTTGGGTCGGAGGGGGGCATCTTCATACATCTCTAGACATGAATACTTAATTTTACTAAGTTGTGGATTTTGATATTAGACACTCAAGTTCAGTTTTTGTCAAGGTTTATATATTTTTAGTTTGAAATGTTTATTTGAAGAGTAACTTTTACTACAGTCAAACCTGAACACAGAGAAAAGACATTTTTCTACACATAACATCAAAATTCAATAAATTCTTTTACAAAAAATGAAATGCTTTGTCTGGTTTCAACCTCCTATTTGAGTCTTCTGGCTCAATTTTGCCACATTGTTACAGCCAGACCATTTGTGTAAGTGAGTTTGTGTTTGGGTATGTCCGTTTTGTACTCTATTTTAGAGGGTCGCCCCGTCATTCCTGTGCATTTTTTTTTCTGCATCGTGGATGATTTGTAAATTTTTGCCTATTACCCATTCATTTGCTATAGGTCTTATTTGACTATATTTTACAACCATTTTGTTAGTCCATGGTTTGTTTGTTTCATTTTAAGATATTGTAGGTGCTTCCAAATTTAATGTGAATGACAGCTTCTATGATACTGTATGTTTTCTCTTTCTAAGGCAGCATCAGATCCATTCCTCTCTGAGTAGACAACCCCATAATGCATTGCGAAGGGCTGAAAAGACTTAAGATGGCGAACAAAATTATTATTTTTTTAATTATAAATTATGAAATTAAAAGTTAGACCATTCAACCATTTTTATACTGTGCGCTGCTAACTACATGCCAACTCCAAGCTCTGTTGAAATCAATTGTGAGTTGTGTCTCCAGCACTTTGCTCTAGGAATGCTATTTGTATGACGCATGGAGTTACTGGCAATCTAGTGTACCAAATCATTCAAGGTACTACCTAGTGAGTTGCCTTACTGTCTACATAGTTGGCTTTTAAGTTGTTTGGAAACAGAGCCCCTGGTTACTGATTTTTCTTTAGCGTCCACTCGTTTCAGACCTTTTAAGGGCTCATATAATCAAAGGGGGCCAGTTAGCAGATACCATGAAGATAAGTGCTATCATCTGTCTATTTTAGTTTAAGATTCAAAATAGTTGCTATCACTTTTGTAAACAAACAGTATCATCAGTGTTGGATTTTATTTCTGCTATCCTATACTGGTAAAATTTACTATCATACACTACCATTCAAAGGTTTTGGGGCAGTAAGATTTAAAAAAAAATGTATTTAATTCAGTAAGGATGCATTAATCGGATAAAAAAAATGTGTTGAAACCATTGAAATGTTTCTTGAGCAGCAAATCAGCATATTAGAATGATTTCTGAAGGATCATGTGACTGAGGATTGGAGTAATGATGCTGAAAATACAGCATCACCATCAGAGGAATAAATGATATATATTATAAAAAATCATAATAGAAAACAAACATATAAATTGCATACACTGAAAAAAATTGGAGTAGGATTTACTTGAAAAAAGCTTGGCAACTTTTTTCACTCAGAAAATGCTAGTAAATTTACAAAGATTTGCCAAGTAAACATCTTAGTCCGTAGCTTTAATTAGAAATCTTTAAGTGAAATTTAAGGCGGGAATACACTGTGCGATTTTCGTCCGATTTTGAGCCGAATTCTGACTCGTGCGACTCTTTTTCCTGTCGGACCGATTTTCAGCTCTGTCGTGCGTCGTTTGTCGTGCAATGTTCGTGCAGTGTACAGGGAGAAACGAGAGGCGATTAACCTCTCACGATCGACAATCGGATGGTCGGATGAATTTCTGGCATGTCAGAAATTTTGGTCGCTCCTCGTGACTATATCGCACAGTTGAAGCAAAGCTACGAACCGATTGCCCTAAACTCAGTGTTTTTTCCCTCACTGCACCTGCGCGAAAACAGAAGTTTAACCATTTCATCTGCAGCAAAAAATAAATAAATAAAATAAAAACGAAAAGAGGGAGATCTTTAAGTTCTGTAGTTCAAACTAGCTACAAATTACTGTTGTTTACCTCCAGTTCGTGTTGCAAAATGGATAATATTACCCACGTCTTCCAAGCCACCTGCGATGTAACACCTCTTTTATTAATTTGTCAAACAATGTTTTTGAAATAAACCTGTTTTTAATTTTCATTGATGATTAATTATGTCAATGTTCGGACATATTATAGACTGTTAATAGTTATTTTATATGCCTATAATTCATTGTAATCGACCTAAATGTTTTAGACAATTTTTAATGGGGAGTAAGATTATGTAATATTTTATTATCCTCACAGCACGTTGGTTATGTGCTGTGAAAATATTGCGTGGCAAATTAATTATAATAGCGGCTCAATTTAATAATAAAATTAGGCCTCCCCTATAATAATGATAATACAATAATACCAATAATAATTAAATGTATAAATTGAAAATGCTAAATCATCTTGATACTAGCAGATGCTTGTTTTGACAATATCCCTGGATACATACACGTAAATAGGCGCAATCCAGGGGGTTATCGCAGATATTACACGTATAGTGTGAGCAGTGAAGTCGCAGCTCGACGATCGGACCGTACAGTGTGAGCACATAAATCCTGAACTTTGGCTTTGCATCGCATGCGATTTACTCGTTCAGTGTGAGTAGGTACCTTGCTGAAATCGCACAGACATCGCACAGTGTATGCCCGCCTTTACTTGGGATATGGAATTAAGTAAACTTTACTGAAAATAAGTCATTTTAACTTGGCTAGTAAAAGGTTGATTAATATCGATTTATTTGAAATTTCCTTTGCCTTACATTCCACTAAAACAATAATATTGAATTGTATTAGTCATTTATAGTATGTGCTTTACTTAGATCATCTAAGTAATTTATATTACATCATGTCAAACATTAAGCCTCATGTGAATGTAAAGACCTCAATACTTTTTAGACAATACAGAATGGCGGTAACAATTATTGGGTCGTTTTTGTCACTTTGAGCTAAAAATGTACTCGAAATGTCACAAAATGGCAAGTTACTAATACTGACAACAAAAATAAATGATAAAAAAGTGTAAATACAGCTGGAAACCAGTGAAAAATGAACCTCAATAATTATTCAACATCCAGTGCATGATGGGAACCCCAGTATCAGAAAAGTTGAGTAATTTTACTTAATTTTATCGAGTTGATATTTACACTTTCATATACTCGCTTGATTTAAGTACTGATATGGAATTTACTTCATTTTTTAAATTATTGCCAGAACTAACTTTTTCATACAAATTACATTGTTTTTTTTTCAGTAGTATTTACTTCACCAAAAAAAATAATTTTTTACAGTGTACCAATTTATACGTCAAAATTATAATGCTTCAACTGTATTTTTTATCAAACAAAAGCAACATTGGTAACCATAAGAGACTTTTTCAAAAACATACATTTTTGAACGGTATATAATTTTAACTTGATTCAAACCGATTACAAACATGACTGACAAAATCATGCACTAGGCAACAATCACACTTGAATTGATCCATTTAGCAGACACTCATCCAAAGCATCTTACAACTGAGCAACATAAGCAATTTGTCATAAGAGCCAACAAAATTCATAGCGCACAATGCCAAGTTTAAAGTATGTAGATTAGCGCATGCACGTATCCGCTATCTGTGGCGTATTTTTAAAAGTGGCCTTCAGAAGGAACCCATCCTATCACGTACGGCGGCAATCTGAAAAGAGCGTAATCTGCCGACGCTATCGAGAGTAGGAAGAGTGCCGTCTCTCCCGCGGTTTGTAAATGGACTCTAAAGACAAGCGACAGCACCATGTGACCAATGTGAAGTGGCCGGCACTGTCCCAAGCGGAGGCCTTATCTCTGAAGGAGAAAGGGATGGCTGGGAGCAGTGATGGCACCTTCGCTCTCTGGCCAGAGCTGTAACATGAAAACACCCGTCCTTGCTGGCAACAGAGCTAAAGTGGGTCTATTTCAGGTGCTGTACTTCAGGAGGCCGGTGCATAGAGACATGACAGAATGGACGCTGCTCAAGCGGCTGCTGGACGCCGTGCACCAGCACTCCACCATGATCGGACGCCTCTGGCTGACGGTCATGGTGATCTTCCGCCTGCTCATCGTGGCTGTGGCGACGGAGGACGTTTATACGGACGAGCAGGAGATGTTCGTCTGCAACACCCTTCAACCGGGGTGTCCCAACGTCTGCTACGACGCCTTCGCCCCCATCTCCCAGCCTCGATTCTGGGTCTTCCAGATCATCACGGTGTCGACGCCTTCCCTCTGCTTCATCATCTACACGTGGCACAACTTATCCAAGCATCCAGAGGGCGAGCAGGCGAGGGAAGCGTACGGTCGCAGTTGCGACTCGGACAGCTGCTCCATTAAGTCGCACAAGCACTTGGGTCACAGTCTTGCTGATGTTCTCGAAGGCATCGCCAACCAGAGCGGACCGAAAAGCTCACAGGCGCCGCGGGAGGCCGGCGCCCCATCCAAGATCCCAGGAGTCCTTTCGAAGTACTACGTCTTCCACGTGTGCTTCCGCACCGTCCTCGAGGTCGCTTTCGTCGTGGCGCAGTGGCTCCTCTTCGGTTTCCACGTTCCGGCTCACTTCGCGTGCACGGCGGCGCCTTGCACACAGAGGGTCGACTGCTATGTCTCCCGTCCCACTGAGAAAACCATCTTCCTGATCTTCATGTTTTGCGTAGGTGTTTTCTGCATCTTCCTCAACTTCTTAGAGCTCAATCATCTGGGCTGGAAAATGATCAAGAAGTCAATGCTCATCAAGGAAAGCTCCTGGAGGGGTTACGGCGCTATAAACCAAGACTCGCAGTCCATAGCCTCTCTAACTTTCAGAGACGTGACCAGCACTACTTCGCTTCCAACCCTAGATTTAGTGGTGGACCACCAGCCTGACTGGACCTGTGTTGGGAACTGCTCGACGAAGAAAGACAAGGACACCTACAGGGGAACGCAATCGCTCAAGGGGAAATCGCAGCCAAACAAAGAAAGGAAATCAAAACAAAGGAGCACTGAGGTTTGGATATAAACTCAATTACGGACTATTCGAAAAGTCTTAAATTCGATTACGCAGTATTAGTGTATGTTAAGGCAGCTGCTGCTCGTTTGTTTGGATGAGCTTAAAAAGACGCAAAAATAAACTATACAACGTACAATCAGCCATGTAATCAGTATTTCCACGTCATTTATTTATGCAATATACAGTTTGTAATAATATATTCATTTACAACATCTATAAACTATTTTGTGTATAAATTACGCCAGAGAGCAAAAAAGAAAACAACTCACAAGCCTTTCCTTTCACTCAGTGATGTAGTGATGAACATTCGAGAAGAAATTTCTTAACACTGTACAATTGGTTTAGGAGTCAGTAATAGTGTTTGGAAGTAAAGAGCTATTCTACGTCGTAAGTTTGAGATCGAGATGATCAGGGTGCCACATTGTTTTTTGATTCAAGCAATTTCATAATGTTTTCACAATCATCTTCAGAAAGTAGTCAGGTCTTTTTTTTTTTGTGCAGGGTCTATTTCGGTAAGAATCTGATCATTCGGTTTACTAGAACATCCATTTACTTTTGACTTTAAAGCTGCCATGTGTTATTTTTTTCAGTATTTTGTGCTGAGGCAATTATACACTACCGTTCAAAAGTTTGGGTCGTTTCTTTAAATGATTTTTTTTTTTACATGAAAGAAGTCTCTTCTGTTCAAAGGCTGCATTTTTTTAAATGAAAAAATACATAAACCATAAAATTGTAAAATATATTATTACAATAAAAAAGCTGTTTCCTATTTAAACATATTTTAAAATGTAATTTATTCATGTGATGGCAAAGCTGAATTTTTAGCATTATTTTTTAAGTCACATTTTTCATAATTATTTGATCGAAAGAAAATGGTTAAATGAATTTTTGCAACATTATAAATGTCTTTAACGCCATTCTGAGCAATTATTGTTCCTTGCTAATTAATAATATATATATATATTTTTTTTTTTCCCAAAAAAAAAAGTTCAGCTATCCCCAAACTTTTGAACGGTCATGTAGGTTGACTTCCTGAGGATTGTAAACACTGCGACACTTTCAAAATAGTGCTCAGTTTAGTTTAAGTGGTCTGTAAAATGAACTTTTGGTCGATTTGAGAAGAACGTGTTTTTCCAAACAATGGAAGATGGGACAAGTAAAAATATTTAAACAATATCTATCAATTTAATTTTTTTTAATTCCAAGATCGATCCTTTTTTTGTGTCAATGTTTGCGGCACTGCTTTTCAGTAACTGTGCGTCCCCGCTGCTAAATCTGCAGAAAAAGAAGTGATATTTTCCTGATAACTTGCAGTATGGATTGAATGTAATGAGATTAAACATTCCTGTCTAGTAAAATAATGGCAGACAAACCTTTCAATTAAATTATCTCTGTGCTGAACAACAAAACAAACTGTGTAAAGTGACAAGTAAACAAACTTGTGTAGCCTAATTAATGAACAAATGACTTTTTTAGCTGGTTCTTTTGATGAATCATTAAAACGACATTAGGTCTGTAGTTTAAAAAATGTAAATAATAATTTAGAAATATAACAAGTTATTTCACATATATAGTATAATTGAAATTTATCCAAAACCAAATCAAGAGCTTGAAAATGTGATTTGAATCATATCAGGAACTATTTATTATCTAGGCCTATTTGAAAATTTTAAGTGGTATTTGCTAAGGGAAGCATCACTATTATTACGGCTCATATTTTTGCGGGTTTGGGTTAACCCTATAAGAATTAAATTAAGCCTTGTAACTAGTCATGAATGATCATTGATGTTTTTTTGGTGTTTTTTGTTTTTAAATGCAAAAATATAGTACTTTTGGCAACTCAGGTTCGGTGGTGTTAGTGGCACAGAAATCACATTGCAGCTTTCAGCATAAACTTTTTCTCTTTTTTCCCCTTTTTGCTCTCTGACTGCTTAATTCGGCCCGAAAAAGATACAATAGGGAATGACAAGTCAAAAAGTTATTGGTCTGAGATGATTACAACATTTGATGGCAGTATCTGGCCAATACAGAAGCAAAAAAAGCCCATTTCATGCACGAAAAACATACTGTTCAGTAAACAAAAATAATGTTGACATTAATAGAATACAGTCTAATTTTGGTGGACAAACCCAGAGACAAATTTCGTCATTTCAAACATGTCCATGAATTCGAAAGATGTCCAATTTAGTTCATAACCACAGGACAGTTTAACTAGGGCAAGAATGTTTGATTACATCTGCAAATATGAGAACTCAAATGTCATTCAGAGTACGACATAGGTCAAACAAACCACATAGGCGAGCAAAAAGTTATTGTTACATACAGTACAAAGTTAAGATCCATTTCAATATATATTTATATATATATTTTTTGTGCACTCCATAAGATAAGACTGATAAAATTTTGTATTTATCGACATGGCAGAAAGAGATACAGTAGAAAGTGCAATGTACTAAAACCAAAAAACACAACACAAAAAATAAAATGTGCACATCAATGGGTGTGTTATTCTAAAGCTTTAGTGCAATACAGCCACCGTTCAAAAAAAGCACTTGAAGGCGCGAGAGAGCAAAACCCATTAAAACACCCGCGATGCTTACTATGATACCTAAGATCACAATAAGTCTGTAAACGGAGACAGGAAGAGAGTAAGAGTAAAACATTCATAAGAGTAGCAGTCAAGATAGTCACAGTTTTAGAAAAATTGTGTTTCAAAAAACACATAAGACCACTACAGGCAGGTAAACCCCATTTCAGAGCCAAAAAAAACAAACAAAAAAAACGTACGGAGACAGCAAAATACAAATCCACCCCATTGGATGCAACACATTTCCAAATGAACAAGGTGAATGCTGCGTTGAAGCTGAAATAAACACGTGCATTGAAATTACACTGCAAAAAATAAATAAATCAGTATTTCCAATAATCGCAATCGTTTTCCTATAAAAATAGCTAAACATCCTAAAATCTTATTTTGGAGAAACAAAACTGGGTAACACTTTACTTGAAGGGGTGTGCATAAGACACTTCCATACCCATGACATGATATATGTCTTGAATATGAAGTAAGGTTTATGCATGTTTATGACAACTGTCATTAAAGTGTCTTTCACTCAATAATGACATTTTGAATGCAAATGAAATATGACATTGTTTAAGATGTCTTTGTTATGACATCTTGACATAAACTATAATAATATCATAACCTGTCAGTGTCTTTATCATGACAACTTGACAAAATTAAGTTAAACTGTCATGTGGTTGGCTTTGACATTGGCTGTCATGAGGCCATTATAACTGAATGTTTTTCGTAACCTCAACTACAGTGGTACAAATTGAATTTGTCATTTAAAGTTATAATGGCTTCATGACACCAAATGTCAAAACCAACCTGACAGTTTAATGTTATGTTCACCAATAAAGCTAGGTGGTTTCTTAAGTTTGATAATTAATCTGTTATGTCATGTTTATGACAAGTTGTGTTGTCTTAGTAATGTCAAGTTGTCATGACCAAGACACTGACAGGTTATGATGCTATGGTTTATATCAAGGTGTCATAAAGACATCTCAAACAATGTCATATTTGCATTAAAAATGTCATAACTGAGCGAATGACACTTTATGACAGTTGTCACAAACATTAATAAAACTTCCTTCATATTCATAACACACGTGTCAAGGTGTCAAGTTAGTCTTATGCAAACCCCTTTAAGTAAAGTGTTACCATTAAGGACATGATGTGATAAATTAATTAATCATTTTATGAATGATATCACTTCAAGACAAAAACCCATGCAGGGGCTTTTTTTTGCCTTATATCTTGAATTTTACACATTGTCAGTTGTTGCCCTACATCATGTTCTTTCTGTCTTTTCATGTTATCACTGTGAAGCTGCTTTGATACAATCTTGTATTGTAAAAAGCGCTATATAAATAAAGGTGACGGACTGACTTTCTGCATGATATGCAAGGCCCTATTTACACCTGGCATTAAGAAGCGGCAATCGGAGCAGAAACGAAAGCTGCTGCTCTCAGTGTGTTTTCTGTTTATCATATGTAAATTGCGTGAGCTTATTTCGTACATTAGATCGAAAGATCTAATTTACCCGCCCATAGACCCTTCCCTCAAAGAAATCAGGAGAGAAGTGGTTGGAAGTGGACAAAAGAGACAGGTGTGATCGGGAATGTGTCTCCCTCGTCTACTTGTGATCCGATCAACTAAACGCATCTTAATACCAGCTGAAAACAGGGCCTAAGATGACGTTCAGGTCTGTTTTTGTTATAAAGATGTTTAGATAAATACTGATTCAATTTTTTTCGCAGTGTAAAAATCTAGACGTTGCACCATGGCACCGGGAAAACGTAATAAGATAAATACTGAAATGTGAAAGCTTCAAAATTGTCTGTGGTAAAAAGCAAGGCTTTCATTGGTGAGAATGCACTGCAGCAGAGGATGTTGGGTGAGTGGACGGTTGAGACAGTCTAGTTTGGCTGTGTGGTCAGTGACCATGGTTGTTGGCTCGGCTCATTGAGGCAGGGGCACTAGGACCTCTACGTAGTTTATGGGGAAGAAGCCCGATTCGCCATTAATCATGCCTTCATACCAGTTCTCATCAATCTGATTGGTGAGGATGATGATGTCGCCCTCTTTGAAACCCAGCTCACCTTCGTTTTCCGGATCAAAGTCGTAGAGCGATCGACAACAGGGCTGGTCCATGTGTGATTCTATCTCTGTAATGAGGAAAACACAACCGTGTCACAGATTTAAACATTTGTTAAAAGATTAGCTCACCCATAATTTCAATTATTGTCACCGTTTACTTATTAAACATGTTGTTCCAAACCCATATGCTGTTACATTTTCCACTGGAATTATTTTATGTTCACCCAACAACGTTCAGAGTGATTTTTGTAGCACCATTGATATTGAATTATTGATTTTGTAAATATTTTGAATGATATTTTACTCTTATATTTTCTGTTTTCAGTAATTTTTTGCAGTCTTTTCATATTTTTTTAATGTCTATGCTTTTTATTATGTTTTATTTTTCATTTTAGTTTCATTTCAGTTAAAGGTGCAGTGTTTCATTTTTTGACTATTCAAAAAGGCATAAAAATACTAAAATATATTTGTAGAGATTTAGGAAACATGCTAGGTTCAAATACTTGTTTCTCTGAAAAACAATGCTACCGCCAGTTATTTGGTCTGCAGTACCCATTTCAACTACTAGCTATCAATATTACATACTGCACCTTTAAAGGGTTCGTCCACCCAAAAATGAAAATGCCGTCATTAAATACTCAATAAATCTTTTTTTTTATGAAATCTGAGAGCTTTCTATCACTCCTTGTTTTCTTGGTTTTGGAATGACATGAGAGTGAGTAATTACATTTTTGTTTTTTTTTGGGTGAACTAACCCTATGTTTATTTTATTTCAAGTAATGAAAATGGTTTTCATAGATTCAGTTTACAACAATATTCTGTCAAACTTCAAAAAAGCACCATAAAAGTCTCACATGTTATATTTATGTGTTATATTCCAAGTCATATTATAGCTTTGTGTAAAAGATCAAAAGTTAAGTTCTAATTACATTTAATGTTCATTCGTATTCAGTCTATTCTTCATAAAAAGATATAATTCAATTATAATGCACAAAAATAATGCACAAATATAGTCCATTAACTTGTAAGTAGTGAACAAGATGCATGGACTGTTTTTATGTTTTTTGGTCACTTGCAAGAAATGTTGTTAAAAAATTATTTTTATGTCCAAAGAACAAACAAAAGTCATTTAAGTCTTGAATCACAAGAGGATGAGAAAATTGGGATTAAAATGAAATATTTAACACCTATGGGCTGCTTTCAAACAGCCGGAACAACACATTTTAAAATTGGACCAGGTTATTGAGAGGAAAGTAACAGAAAATCATGGAATAATGTAGTTTGAGTGTTGATGTGTGGGTAGATGAGACGAGTATATTCACATGAAATCTGCAACCGCAGTTATCCAACAAAAGCTCCACATATTTCTGCAGAATTCAAATTGCTATTACTGACAAAATACTACACATCTCCTGCTTTTTATAGGGCTGGGTATTGCAACCTCACATTCAGTGAAGTGTCAACGCATGATCCTACAGGACAATACTCACGTTTGCAATTACCATTGGGGCTTTCAGGCCAAGATAAATTGGGTACTGTGGGTGCCGTGTGTGTGAACTGATCAACTGAGAGCAAAAACACATGAGATCAAACATGAGACAGAGACATACACACAATTCAGCAAATGAAACACAGTTGATGAACATGACCACAAAAACAACCATGTGATCTATGAATTATGGATGGGAATTTTAGCGCTGTCTGGTTTTAATTCTGATGGTTTTACTTTGCTTACTTTCACCACCCCTTTATGTTTTGATCCTTTTTAAGTTTTAAATCGTCCCAATTTTCAAGTCACATGCATCATGATGCAACTGAAATATAATAGTCCTATTAATAAAACATTTCTATGATAAACATTACCACCTACTTTTTCCATTTACAGTGTGGATGACCTGGATATCTGAAAAGAATATGAAGGAATTATGTAAGACAACAGGATGGTGGTGATATGAGAGCAACACACAATGAAAGCCAATCATGATCCTCTTGATTTTAAAGTACTAAGAAATAACAACAGCCAGAATAAAAAAATTAATAAAATAAAAATCAATAAATGAAACGGGTGAATACAAAAGCAAAAATTGACTATATAACACTGTAATTAAATTAAGACCATTAATGCAGACTATAATAACCAATAATAACAGAATAAAAGCAAGAGACAGACTAAAAAATCCCAAAGCAGTGAATATCAAAGGTTTAGCTGAGGAAAAAGCCACATTATGCCAAGTATTCAATATAATATAATATAATAAATAAAATATAACATATTATAATATAATACATTTACCTACTAACCATGAACTATGATTAATAGTCACTAATATATACTAATATATAAATATATATACACACACACACACACACACACACAGTATATTATATATGTATATGCTATATCTGCATTATTTCAATAATATTATCCAAAATTAGACCACATTTAAATATGTAAATGTTTATTTTAACCTAGACAATACGTGAATGTTTTAGGATTTAACAAATAAATGTTATGATAAATTATAACATATAAAATAAATATTCTGCACTTCTTCTGGGACAGATTTTCTTGCTTAGATTAAAGCACATAAGAAGCTCTCCTCTTGAGAGCTGTCAAGATGGTTTCTTGTTGATACCTGTGCTTTTGACAGATGAGGTGTGGGAAAGTCCATTGTGCTGTGTGTTCTCGAAGGTCTCCAAACTGGACATGATCGACTTTGGCTTGAACTCTTTTTTGGGCCGATTGCTTGCGGTAGATATCCTGCGAGAGCAGATACCAATATGGGTGCATAAACTCATAAAATGCTGTAAATTAGCTTTAAACATTTTTGTTTTTTAACACTGATATCAAAATTTTTTTTTGTCTGGTGTCTAAAGCAAGGAATCAACAATAAGGTTTGAATAGTGGAACAAAACAGGCTTTAAAAAAAAAAAATAAAGAAAAGAAAAGAGATTCATTTTTCAATTTTCTCACAAAATGTTTTCCTTATTGACCAGTGAAAATAAACCAACAGTTCATCCTGTTACTGACATGACTAGATATTGACTAATATTGACTGGGAATATAGCTGATTTTCAACATGTGCAGTTGAAGATATACCTGTTCTGTATTTTGCTGTTGAGTTCCTCCAGGATCTCCAAGGACTGTCGATGATAATCCAGAGCTGCCTCAATCAGAGCTGATAACTGACTCACTTGCTCCACCTACAGGCGCATGAGAAACATGACGTTTACAGAGGTTAACCCCAAAACAGAAAGTCCCCCTGTGGTGAAAGTCAAGCTTTTAAATGTTGTTTATATGTCTACGTTGTGTTTTCAATATGCTTTAAGACAAACCATGTGCAAATTCAGGAGTCAACACCATTGCTGAGTATTTTCTCCTTAAAACTGCAGTGAATCAAACACAGTTTCATAATCGCGGTTTGAAATCGTCACAAACTACCTTATAACCAATCACGTCAATGTGTGATCATCAACGAATGGATTTCTGATCTATTGTGAGTGAGTGGAGGCGGGGCTAATTTACATATTCATAGAACTGCATATACTAAGATATTTGATCACCAAAATTACATATTTAAGTTTCTTTCCTTAAACAAAATCATCTTCATGCCTTAAAATAGCTTGAATGTAAGTCTACACCCTTTAGTATTTAGATTAAATACTACAGGGGACTTTAATTTTCAGTGCTGTGGCTGTATGGCAGTTGTTTTAAGTACATTTATGGAACATACAAAAAACTGTATGTGCAATTACACAATATGTGCAATATACATGAAAAGGCTATAGTGCAGAACATAGTTTATAAATACAATGGCACCAAAATGTATTTGGACACTTGAAACAAATTTTAAAATGTGGGATTAAAGACAAATATATATATATACATACCCACACTCACCTAAAGGACTATTAGTGCATCATTAATGCAATTATCAACCGATCACATGGCAGTTGGTTCAATGTATTTAGGGGTGTGGTCCTGGTCAAGACAATCTCCTGAACTCCAAACTGAATGTCAGAATTGGAAAGAAAGGTGTTCCTAATAATCCTTTAGGTGAGTGTAGTGTATATATAGAAATGTTTCACTTAAATATTGTAAAACAGAAAATAAAAATAAAATAATAAATTTTAACATGAACAAACAATGAAAAGGTTGTTTTGTATAAACTAACAAAGGTTATTAAATGTATTATATTAAAATATATATACTGCTCGCTGTTAGTTCATGTTATTTATTCACTGATGTAAAAACCTCACTGTAAGTGTAACCAAAATAAAATGTTCACAACAGTGATAAAATTTCCCCTTACATCATTCTCCAAAAAGTTAAACATGCTACTTTCAGCAAGTTCTTTGGATTCCTCAAACTTCTCCACAGCCTGTTTGATCTCCTCGTCAGGAATCTTGCCCTGGCGCTTCTTCTTATAGTCAAAGTCTAGCCGTCGTCCCTCCAGTTTCTTCAAATGATGCTATCGGGGAAAATCACACAACATGCTTTCATTAAGTAATAGGCCAAGAAGGCAAAATTACAGGCCGATACTTATTATCTGATCAATTAATTGGCCTAGTCAATATAGCTGTATTTCACTACACTATATTAAACACAAACTACATGATGTTAAACCTTAAAGTCAAACTTCTTTCTGTAAATGACAGTGTCTACTAATAGTGGAAATCAGGGAAATAAAATAAGTAGTATTTGCTTGGTCTAAATAACGGCCACCATGAGGGGGTGACGTGCTCCACATAAGCAGCTTTTTCTAGGCCACTGATATGCCTGGATTCGTCATCTCAAGCGAGTTTCAAACCTCATTTCAAAAGACCTTTAGGTATAAAAACCTTTTTCAAATGCAAAATCCTTTTGCACTTTTAATAATTCCTTCAAATGAAACGATAATAAACAGCAAAATGATGTCGTACCACAATCTCTTTGAGGTCTTTGTCTTGTAGAGTCTGAAGTGGGTCAATGAAGTTCTGTTTCACGTTGATATCGAGGGCGTCTTTAATATCAGCCATCTGTTTCATGGCTTCACCAATGTCCACCAGTGCAGCCCCTGAGAAGATGATGTAGACCCACTGAAGCAATGATTTACTTCCAAAAAGATAAAAAAAAATAATAATAATAAAGCATTTAACTGTGATTTAAAAATAGGTAACACAAGAAAGTTTTTGGAAATATACACAATTACTATTGTGTATATATATATATATATATATATATATATACACAGAGAGAGAGAGAGAGAGAGAGAGAGAGAGAGAGAGAGAGAGAGAGAGAGAGAGAGAGTGAGAGAGAGAGTGAGACTGTCGAGCGGAAACCTTCATGTGATGAACTCTGTTAATAAATGTTGTTTCCCCCTTTAGTGAAGAAATTGTGGATCTAACCTGATTGGAATGGAGACTGAAGATAAACCAGCAAGGGAAAGTGCAAGTGCAACCCTCTTTTTGCTGTTGTTCATTCTTATGATTGTAAATTCGATAGTTACTTATAGTGCTAAATGTTTTTCATTGATTTGTATTTAGGGGTTGGTTTCCCTTATTTTGAACACTACTCAAGCTAAATGACCATTCCTAAAAGTATTTTGAACACACTGAGGAAGTTATGAACACGAGTTTGTACACGAGTTACATATTGGTAACAATTTACTTGAAGGGGTGTGCATAAGACTGACATGACACCTTCATAATCATGACATGAGACAAATTATGACATTTTTTAATGGAAATATGGCATTGTTTGAGATGTCTTTGTTATGACACCTTGACATAAACCAAGACATCATAACCTGTCAGAGTCTTCTTGGTCATGACAACTTGACATTACTAAAGGTGGGCATACACTGTGCGGCGATGTCTGTGCGATTTCAGCAAGGTACCTACAGTACTTACACTCAACGAGTAATTCGCATGCAATGCAAAGCCAAAGTTCAGGATTTATGTGCTCACACTGTACGGTCTGATCGTCGAGCTGCGACTTCACTGCTGCTCACACTATACGTGTAATATCTGCGATACCCCCCTGGATTGCGCCTATATACGTGTATGTATCCAGAGATATTGTCAAAACAAGCATCTGCTATCAATATCAAGATGATAGCATTTTCAATTTGTGCATTTAATTATTATTAGTATTATTGAATTGTCATTATTAGGGGAGGCCTATAGGCTAATTTTATTATTAAATTGATCCGCTATTATAATTAATTTGCCACGCAATATTTTCTTAGCACATAACCAACGTGAGGATAATAAAATATTACATAATCTTACTCCTAATTAAAAATTGTCTAAAACATTTAGGTCGATTAGCTACAATGAATTATAGGCATATAAAATAACTGTTAACAGTCTATATTATGTCCGAACATTGCCATAATTAATAATCAATGAAAATTAAAACCAGGTTTATTTCAAAAACATTGTTTGACAAATTAATAAGGTGTTACATCGCACGTGGCTTGGAAGACGTGGGTAATATTATCCATTTTGCAACACGAACTGGAGGTAAACAACAGTAATTTGTAGCTAGTTTGAACTACAGAACTTAAAGATCCCTCTCTTTTCGTTTTTATTTTAATTTTATTTTTGCTGCAGATGAAATGGTTAAACTTCTGTTTTCGCGCAGGTGCAGTGAGGGAAAAAACACTGAGTTTAGGGCATTCAGTTCGTAGCTTTGCTTTAACTGTGTGATAGTCACGAGGAGCGACCAAAATTTCTGACATGCCAGAAATTCATCCGACCATCCGATTGTCGATCGTGAGAAGCTAATTGCCTCTCGTTTCTCCCTGTACACTGCACGACAAACGACGCACGACAAAGCTGAAAATCGGTCCGACACGAAAAAAAGAGTCGCACGAGTCAGAATTCGGCTCAAAATCGGACGAAAATCGCACAGTCTACGCCTGCCTTAAGACAACACAGCCTGCCATAAACATGATATCATAGATCATTATCAAACTTAAGAAACCACTTAGCTTGATGGGTTAACATTGGCTTTGACTTTGGCTGTCAAAAGGCCATTTTAACTGCGTCATGAAAATTTTATCAACCTCAACTACAGTGGTACACTACAAATTTAATTTGTCATTAAAATGTAATAATGGCCTCATGACTGCCAATGTCAAAACCAACCACCTGACAGTTATGTTCACCAATAAAGCTAAGTGGTTTCTTAAGTTTGATAATTAATCAGCTATGTCATGTTTATGACAGATTGTGTTGTCTTAGTAATGTCAAGTTGTCGTGACCAAGACACTGACAGGTTATGATGTATTGGTTTATGTCAAGGTGTCATAAAGACATCTCAAACAATGTCATATTTGCATTAAAAATGTCATAATTGAGCAAATGACACTTAAAGACAGTTGTCACAAACATGCATAAAACCTCCTTCATATTCAAGAAATGCATCTTGTCATGATTATGAAGGTGTCATGTTAGTCTTATGCACACCCCCTCAAGTAAAGTGTTACCTGTATGTTTTGTGTTTTTTCCGATATGTTTAGAATTGTTGTCTCTATTTGATATGTGTGGATTTATTGTACTGGTGGAATCTGCATATGGGAATTTTGAATTTATTATTGGACTTCATGAATATGTGAATATATGTTGTTTATATGAAACAGGATATGATACGGATCATATAAATTAATAGACATTTATTACATTTCTTTGAAATTTTTCAGTCTGCCTTTTAATCTGCCTTAATTCTGACTAGATGAGCTACACTGGAAGTCATTGTAAAATAATTGGTATTTGCACATTTGTGTCTGCCATCAACAAAGCACCACAAGGTGTCAGACTCGTGTTTAAACGTTATAAGAAAGGACAGCCCTATTCCTGGAAACAAGTTTCACAACGCACAATGTTCAAGTTTGTGTGACTCAAGGAGAGAGAGAGAGAGAGAGAGAGATCGACTTGCATTCCATCACATTGCAGCTGGATTTCTGCAACTGTTGGTCTGTGGTTCATGTCTGTGCATGTGTGTACGTGACAGTTGGTATGTGCAGACGTTACCGAAAGTGGACTCCTCCCCCAGTTCCCGTCCATATCGCAGCATGCTGTCTCCTAATAGGCCTTCGGTTTGAGGATAACCCGTTGTCTTTACCTGCCCTCGGATTTTAGACACGGTGTTGAGCATTCCCAGTTTGGCTCTTGATGCTGTGCAGATATATATGACACACTCATGATCAAACCATTAATCATAACACTGCACTCTAAACATGAGTCATTGCAAGTGAAGTTACAGTAATTTAGCAGCAGGAGGGAATCAGTGCCTACTCACAAAATAAACAATTTCCAAATAAGAGATAAAACAGTGTAAACCACTTTTTTTTTAAATAAATTAATATTGTGGAACAGTGATGATGTTTTTAGAGGGAGGTGATTTGTAAGTGTTCTCATTGAGTGAGATCTTCATTTTAATGAGAAAACATGTGAATATTCAACAGTATTATTGATTTGACTGCACTGTCTGACATTATTGGATGAGAACTGAAATAAACTAGATGATGACATCACTGTTTTCTGCAGAACTTCTTTATAGATGCAATTAACTATTTTAATAATTGATGACGGGAACTGGATCGATATTGAACTACATTTACATTGAACGGCAGACTGAACAGCAGAAATGAACTCTGTTTGCATCAATGATCAGTATTTTCCTGTGTTTTACTGTAAAGCTGCTTTGAAAGCATCTGTATTAAATAAAGCAAGGGCTTGACTTGACAATCAGGTCCACAAATCAGTCAGAATGGTGGAAATGGATGGATTATACTAGTTAACACTTCAACCACTCAACATTGTAGATTACATTTAAATCGAAATACACAAAAAAATTATCTGCAGCCATCATGCCACATTACTTGTTTACAGAGGATTTGATAACTCAATTTTTACTGTTCTATTTTAATCTAATCTCTTTAATTTTTGAAAAATTTTAACAGAAAGAAATAAGAATAATAACACGTTTATTGAGCACCAAATCGGCATATTAAAATATTTTGCTGAAGGATGATGTGACGCTGAAGACTGGAGTAATAGCTGCTGCAAATTCAGCTTTGCATCACAGAAATAAATTACATTTTAAAATATATTATAACAGAAATCAGTCCTTTTAAATTATAATAATATTTCATAATTTTTATATATGCAGTAAAAAATGTTTTGAACAGTGGTGTGAATCTGCTTAGACTTTTATGTGACTTGGATTTAATAAATAGTATGGAAGTATAAACAATTTATTGCATTTGACACTTTGATGATGATGGTGTAAAGTAAGTGGTGTTACACAAAAACCATGCCTAGCCTCCTCATTTCAGAAGTAATATGAATAAATAAATGCACTCAAGTGCAAATTTCTGTATATAAGTCTGATTTCTGATTCGTACCTGGGTTTGGTTGAAGGTATTCTGTGGTTTTAGTAATAAGTTCAAAAACAGACTTGTTGGTGACTTCTATTTTCTGTAAAGGTGGGAAAAGCAGTAAGAGTAAATAGAGTAAAGATTAAAGATGGTAAGAGTAAATATGCTTGTAACACGTGAAGAAGAGGCTAATTTCTGATGTTCTCACCCGCTCCATTTCCATGAAGTCTTCATCGAGTTTTGTCCCTTCTGCACCGCTTATCTTTTCACTTAATAACTAGAAAAGAGAGAGAAAGAGAGAGAGAGAGAAAAATTAGATCAGGGACAGGAAGTTTAGGCAAGCTGAAATCACATGATGTTTTCCTGTGCACAAACTGGGTAGGGCGGAAGCAAAAGAAAAAAAAAATCAATAGAGTCTCTCTTTGCATATTATAGAAATGATACCTGACGTCATTGGTTCAATTTGTGTGTGAGTGTGTGTTGAAACCAGCAGTTATGATAGTAGATGAAAGTATACACATTTTGTGGTGGTGCACAATATTTAGCCTCAGGCATCACGCCCACGGACCGGTGGCTGAACGTCTGATGAATAAGGCACACTTTTCTGGAAACACTTTTCGAAGGAGTTTCGAAGTCGTGATCTGAATTCTGCAGGATGTCCGGGAGGCGTGTGTGTTGCATTCTTTATTGGTGAACAATATAAGAAAGTCCAGGAAACAAATGCCGTGATGCCAAAACCCCTCGTGGAAGACGAAAGCTGTGGTGTTTACAACTGTGACAATGAGTGCTAACCAGAATCAACTACACGCTGGATTTTCAAAAGTATGTGAAGTTCACGGCTCCATTGTTGCAGTAAGCTAGCACAACGTTCTTGAATGAATAATTTATTAGATGCATGCCGGTCTGTTATTGTAAGGGACATCGATGTTATAAGTCACGCCCCTAAACATGACGTGTAGCAAAACGAACTGTGATTGGTTGCGTTACACGTCCGTCAAACGTCCTTATGGGCAGTCTTTGGCCAAGAAAAGCTGCAATAGAGTCCAGACCTTATGCCATCAGTTCAAAATACCCCATAGATCATGTATTATAGCTTGTCAAATTTGGCCCTATTTGGGTGTGAACAAAAACATACCATTTTTGTGTGTCCCTTTAAATGCAAATGAGCTGCTGCTCCTGCCTCTTTATAGACAAGAGCAGAGCCTTTACAGCTTGTGCTTAAGGTACAAAATTGGAGAAACTCATGCAGCCACAATGTCAGAAATTATCAGTAGCGGTGTTCAGCCTTACACGTTTGAACCAGAGTTGGACAGTGATTGAGAGACTCAAGAAGAAGTTACAACATTTAGAATGCAACTGGGCGTTTATGAATGGCTAATGGATAAAATGATGTAGTTGTTATTAATCTCATCGACTAGCATGTCGATTCGCAAAATATATAACACTTCACTTCACATTTCCTTCATAATTTAAATTCAACCACGGTGTCCTCAGTGACTCAGATGCCAGGAGTCTCTAATGTTTATTGGTACATCCAAAAACACTACATTTGTAATGTGTTTTTGTTTTTTGCAGACATTGTATCTTTGTATATCTCCAGCTGCTACAGAAAGGAAACAGAATGGCAGTCTACTATGGCTCACTCAGGGCTGTATCTATGCTAAAAGAGCAGATCGCCACCAGTCATGGGCAGGGCCACTAGTTTGGAGAGACTGTTTATGATTTATGGGGATTATAAAAAAAGGAGTGGTGGTGGGTGGATTTTTTACCATTATAAACTGGTTGTGTACACACTGGGGAAAAACTATTAGGAAAAACTATTGTCTCAGTATATGTGTATGTGTGACACATGAAATAGTGCTAAACATAACAATGCAGACTAGTTAAGCAGCACTAATAAGCACTAAGAGGATTAACATTTCTTGCATAGTAAGATGTAAATTAGGTTAATATTTTCGCCATGTAGGTCACTGAGCATAGACTGAAAAATGACCAAAAAATATAAATAATTCAGACACGATTACAACGATTTTTAATCGGCAATTATTGTTCAATAGACCTGTGCATGGATAGGATGTACAGTATGTCAGATTATTGAAGTAAAATATGAAGAGAACACATGCACACATAAATAGAGAACCCAAAAGTCTGCACATTGACTTTTGGGTTGATTTTAATTTTCCTTGCAGATATATACAAAACAAGAAAGCTTTTCTTTAACCATGTGTGCATCTTTGTCAAACCTCAAAAATCTTTGAAATCATCTCTCAAAAGTTTTGATTTGGATCTTACACTCCAATTCATCACCTGTCTTCACTATACAGAGCTTCTATAAGAATGACAAGTTGATAAGCTTTTGAAAATGTGTATTTTTTCACATCTATTGTTCCAATTATCTATAGCTCAGATATTCATCTGTTTCCTCATTGGTAATACAAATCACCGAGTGTGGCCGTATGAAGTGGCCTACATTTAAACTAACACACACTTGTCAGAGTTAGGATACTGACCTACTTCAGTTTGTTTACCATACCGCTGTGAACCAGTGATGAAGGCGTGAGGTCAGGAGGTCTTTGCAAAACTCTCTCTCTTTAATGAACTGGTGACTGCAAGCAGAGGTTGTTCAAACACCCACCTGAAACCCTCACACTGTTCAAAAAGTGCTTCTAATGACAAGATTGTCATAAGCAACGTGATCAGGAGAAATTGTTGGCAAGAACTTACTGAATCAATCACAGGGTTCTCACTGACTGAATCAGATCAGATGGCTCACTCACTAAATTGCAGGTTCTCAAAATGATGGATGGATGGATGGATGGATAGATGGAAAGATGGATAGATAGATAGATTAGATAGATAGAGGGGTTGGACAATGAAACTGAAACACTGGCCAATGTTGGAGGTTTCACATCTATATGCATGGCGGCCAATCTTCAGAGTGAAGCACGGGTGGATCAGTGATGGTTTGAGCTCCAATATCATGACAATCCTGATTGTATTTGATGGACACGACACTGCCGAGGACTACCAAACCCTTCTGGAGGATCATGAGCACCTGATGCTCAAACCGCATGATCATGCACCAACACACACAGCAAGACTTGTGACAGAAGGGTTTGATGAAGATGAAAGTGACGTTGAACATCTCCCATGGTCTGACAGTCACCAGATCTGAATATTATTGAGGTGTTTTGGAGGAGCGAGTCCACCAGCATCATATAGTGACCTGGACACTGTTCTGGAAGAGGAACGGCTCATAATCCCTCTGGTCACTGTGAAGGACTTCTATCTGTCAATTGGTGCTGTATTTGGATGCAAAATGAGGCCCTCACCATTCTAACAAATTATTGTGTAGTAAAACCAGGTGTTTCAGTTTTTTTGTCCAACCCCTGTAGATAGATAAATAGATAGATAGATAGATAGATAGATAGATAGATAGATAGATAGATAGATGGATAGACAGATAGATAGATAGATGCTGAGTCTTACAGCAGTTCAACACCCACACACACAAGACACAATTAAGCCCTATTTCTCATTTCCTATTTCCTCTTCTTGGACAAATATACAGTTTACTGAGGAATGAACAATGCGTTCCTCTATCTGAATAAGGAAGGAAATTGCAACAAGTCCAGACAGTGATGACACCCACTCCAGCATGCTGCACTTTCTCTTACAAACACACACACAATTAAATTAAGGTCACAATGCTGCAGCAGATGTTTGTTAGAGTCAAGACAAATTAAAAGGTTTCCGTCTACGAGGGTGAAAAGCCACAGAAAGCACAGGCTAACCAACCCCTGAAAGAAAAAAAAAAATGACAGCTAGCAAAGCGCTCACTAATTAGCACTGACAGACAGCGGCATGACGCCTTGTGAAATGGAGGCTCAGAATAGAAAGTGTGATAATGTGTTTCAAACCAGTAACTGCTTTACTGTGATCTGTCCAATTAGCAGCTGTACCAAACAACAGTCATCACAACAACAAGCGTGGCTTACGTCACTTCATACTGGCGGTGCGAAAACTACCAGGAAAATGGCCAAAGGCGAACATTAGTTGTTGTTTTTTTAAATAAGCAACCAAACCAATGTATAGCTGACATTTGAGGCTGTCAACTATAAATAAAAAAACAGCTTGTTTTTTATTTATACAGGTGAAACTCAAAAAATGTTAATATCGTGCAAAATTTCATTGCTTTCAGTAATTCAACTTAAAAGGTGAAACTAAGGCCTTGTTTACACTGCAGGTCTTGATGCACAATTCTGATTTGTTGCCTACATACGATTTTTTTGACCGTCCATTTACACATTCTTTAAATTGTGACCCATATCCGAGAGTCATGTGTTTACACTTGACAACTGAAACATCGTGCATGTTTAAAAGGGTCTTCTTGCACAGATGGACGAACGTGCAGCAAGATCTCAGGACTTGTGGGAACATAGCCTACAACACGATCTCATGAAAGTGAGTGTCTATAGCACAAATTTTATTTCTCGTGCCATTTATATGCCAAAAATAGTTTTGCTTGCGTATTAAACACCATAAAGTGCGTATCAAACACGCAAAAACTATTTTTGGCGTAAATGGCACGTGAAAAAAAAATTGTGCAATAAAAGCACTTTCATGAGATCATTTGGGCTTTAACAAGGAGCAGTGGGTCCAAAATTTTAGGATGAGCAAGACAAGTGGACACAAGTTGATATGTTTGACGTTTGGCTCCTATGCGAAGACACAATGTTTCGTCGGGCCATCCGTCCCTTTGCAGATGCGAGTCGGGGTTCCTCTCGTCATTAAACCGCGGAGACGTAGCCTAATGCCACAGAAAATCTGATCTGCCTGTTTACATGACATTGGCACATATCTGATTTATTTCCACAAATGAACGAGGCCTGAAACCGATCTCGAAATATCCAAATGCATGCATTTTTTCCCTGTTTACACTTTCATAGAACGCATCCGATCTGTGTCGCATACGAGTAAAAAAATCAGAATTGGGTCACATTTCACTCACAGTGTAAACGAGGCGTGAGACATTTCAAGCCTTTATTTGTTATAATTTTGATGATTATGGCTTACAGCTTATGAAAACCCTAAATTCAAAATTAGAATATTGCGAAAAGGTTTTCACAGCTGTAAGCAATGATCATCAAAATTTTAACAAATAAAGGCTAAACATATCTTGCTTTGCAATGCATGTAATGAGTCTAAATAATATATTAGTTTCATCTTTTAAGTTGAATTACTAAAATAAATGAACTTGTGCACGATGTTCAAATTTTTCTAATTTTTAACTGTATAGAAAAATATGGCGTGCAGTTGCTTCAAATATTAATATAAAGCTATTCAAAACATCATTCAATGCAAATTGTGATAATCGTAATTATTAATAATTGCAATTAGAATTTCAAGGGAATAATCGAAAATAATATTTTTTGTCATAATCATGCAGCCCTTGGAACAAGAGTTCAAGGTATTGCCTTGGCATCCAGATCTCAATCGAATTGAGCATCTTTGGGATGTGCTGGACCAACATGTCGACTCCACCTCACAACCTACAGGACTTGAAGCATCTGCTGCTAACAGCTCAGTGCCAGATATACCACAGGACACCTTCAGGGCAGGGGTGTTGTAGAGTCCATGCCTTAGCAGGTCGGCGCTGTATAAATTTATTTATTTATTTATTTAAGTAGACACACCAGAACTGGTTCGAAATTACTAAGTTCACAACAATCAACCCAGAAGTAGTCAATATCTCAGAAATGTCCTTAACTTCCCCACTGAGAAAACAGAAATGATGATTTAAGGAAATATGATGTAACTACATGATGTAAGATTATCTATCAAGTAGGGGTGTAACGGTACACAAAAATCACGGTTCGGTACGTACCTCGGTTTTAAAGTCACGGTTCGGTACGTTTTCGATACAGCAAAAAGAAAGAAATGCCAGAGAAATTTCCTATTTGTTTAAAGAAAAAATATTTTTAAATAAGTGTGAGTTTTCCTAGATCTTGAAACTTTCAGGTTTATAAATAGGGTTAATCTTTGAAGAATGAACAAATAATGTTTTGGTCATCACATTAAAAATAACATTTAAATATATATTTATATAATATTTGAATTTTGAAGTGCTGGAAAAAGATGTGTGAAGTACTTGAAAGCATTTCACCATTCTAGCCAAACTGGTTCCAGTTAGTGTTACTATATTAAATCCATGGTGAATGTTGCTGGTCTGTGGACGAAAGTATTACTAGTTCATTCACGGCACAATGTTTCTCCTGGTTTCCATGACAGCGCTGTTTGACCTAATAGAGATCTACGGTTAATAACGGAGAAATGTGAATGCTTCTCACTAAATCTCGCAGCGATGTTATTACCTCAGTGGCGAATTCAAATGTTTTCTTTACCGGATCTCTTAGCGCGGTGTGGTAACAGTGTTGCTTGATTGAGATCGGCTCGCGCTGTACAGATGTTGCTGGTCCGAACAGATAAACGATCCATGAAGCACATAACGAGTAGTGCAGTTTCGTTCTGCTTTCATTACGCTTGCCATTTGATGTTGCGCAACGTTGTGTTGGCCGCGTCAGCACGAATTTTGCCGGCAGGAAAAATGGTCCAAGCAATCGTTCGGTTTGTATGCGTACCGAACCGGAAGCCTCGAACCGAAACGGTTCAATACGAATACATGTACCGTTACACCCCTACTATCAAGACATCATGTCTTGTAGTGAACATCATTTAGGAATACAAATGTTAACCCTAGCATGGCTTTAAAATTAATTAAGTGATTTAATAATAGATAACTTCATGCCCCTTTGTGCTGCCCACAACATAATCCTCCTACACACTAGTTTCTCTGTTACAAACATACATGACTAACATTCAAACCTACAGAAGTGGAAGACTGTATCCAGCATAATGCAATATGGTGCAACAAAACCATACTGAATATTTAATATGAATTACTGCAAACCACCAATACTGAAATGTGACTGTCAAAGGTAAAAATTTGGCATTTGACTTTAGCATCCAGTGATTCAAATACAGTTATTTGTTTATATAGCCTAGCAGAGGAAACAATCAGATAAGACAGATAAGACTTGCCGATACCAAGTACCAATATAAGTACTTAATAATACCATTACAGTTCTTCTAACAATGTTTTATTTTCATCAGATGTTTTTCACTTTCTGACTGTAACAAAGTAAATAGGCCAATACAACTTGTATAATCAAATTGCTAGTGTTAAAGGATTTATTTCTCACCCCTCCTCCAGACAATTTAGCATAAAATAGCTTATCTTTAAATAACCCATTTTCTATTATCTATTATCTTATCATCGCTTATCTTAAAATATCTCCAAACGGCTGACATTACTCCTCCTCTGACTACCTGCTCAACTGACGAAACGGTTGGACTAATTTCAGGTTGCCAGAAGGGGATGTTGCCATTCACATATAGTGTTGTTTGCGCGTGCAAGCCTACTCATTTCTCTCTATGTGCGTGTTCACTTCTGCAATGATGGCGGGTCAGCATCGTCAACATCTTTGCAGCCGAGACTGACACAGAAAACACTAATAAACATTATTAAAATGTTTCTTAATAAACAATTAAAATGTCTCCTTGCTATATTTGACACATTCACAATGATTACTTTTGCCAGTTCTTTGTGGCAAGCTTGCGTTTGAATGCTCTAAAATCGTAACTCATCCCTATTTTGTACCAAGCAATTTATATTTGTTCATATTATTGTTCAATAAAGTTCTTGGTAAAAAAATAAAGTTTAAAAAAGTAAATTAAGAATAGTTTTGGAATCGGATCAGATCGTGAGGTGCCTAAAGATTCCCACCCCTACTATACTATGACTTATTTCTCGTCCTTGTTGAATAATACAGAAGATAAAGAGCTTAAAAAATAATTGCATATTAAAATCACAATTGCAATTAGATTTTCCAAAATCTGTAATACAGATTATGATCTGCACATCTGTAATACATTTCAGAAACTGTGCGGCATATTAAATTAACTTCTGGTCATAAATATTAGACTTTATCTAAGACTTTAGTAAAGCTTGAACAAAGCTTTCCTTCAAACCCAAGGCCTTTGGTCTGGTACGCTCATCTATCTCTATTTTATTCTGTGGTGACCTTTAGATATTTCACTGGGTGAGAAGGTCATCTGTCTGTCTGTGTGTTACACATTAACACACACTAACATCAGCGCAAACTGTTCCTGTCTAATAAACCACAATATATTTGACCTGACCCTCTGAACTGTGTGTTGCTGGTGTTGGATGGCTGCTTCACAATAGCAAGCGGATCACGAGCAGATAACACTCCAAATGTTTTTTCAGGCAATACTACTGCTGTGTTCTTTATGAAAGGCCATTACACACATCTAAAGAGTGGAGGATGAAACAAAACAGACATGCAGAGCAGTGAGTCGCAAGGACTTGAGAACCCCTGGTTTAGACAACACATTAGGATTTTGTACTGTCAAGTTGAGACACATTTACATAGACCTTAATAGAAAAAAACATTTAAAATCAAAAAACACAATTATTATAAGTAAGCTATTTATAAATATTTTAAGTAAAGTGCACAACCTTCCTAGTTCATTTTTTTGAGTGAGAGCTCGACAAAGTTGTGAGAGAACGCAGGACATTGAAAGCAAATGATAATGTCAAACATTTAGTTGAGAAGTTTAAAAATGTATTCTGTATTTATTTAATATGTTGCACTTAATATTTCACTTGTACCTCAGAGGATGCTGTCTCAACAAAACAGGCTAAAAATGAGTGGAAACGTCTTCGCCATCACAAGAGCTTAACTAAATTTAACTAAACTAAACATTTTAAATTGTAACTATTTTACAATATTATTTATTATAGTATATAAACAAGTTCACGGTGTTGCATAAGATCATACCACATGCTATTAAATAATAAGCATGGAAAATTTCAAATCAGTTTTTGATACTAAATAACAATAAAAGCTGGTGAGTCCTTGAAATCAGCTTCCTATCCAAGATACCCATGATCTTGTCGGTCTCTGTGGCTTCCTCGAACTCCACTCACTAGCAATCAACTAGGTCAGGCTAAATTTAGCCATAACACACAAAAAGGAAATTAGCCCCATATGGCAGTATTGCTTTTGACTTTCACTACTCACTGTGTGATTAAACTCAACCTGAAATCAAAATATATGGCTTTTTTTTAATGCACATTAATTGTGCACAAAACACTGCATGAAAATTCCACAGAAAAGAAATGATAACTATATTAGCAACTGAGGCACAGAGAGGGACACTTAGAAGCGGATTTTAAAAAGATTCGTACGGGATCAAGATAACAGACAACCTCCGCAATTATTACAAACGACTAGAGTTCACCAGGTAATACTTATCCCGTGTGAATAGGGCTATATGGTATGTGTTTTCATATAATTATAATGTATATAATTTGCTGACTATGCTGCATTAGTGGCATTATGTTCGCCGCCGAGTCTGAGGGGTCGCTAACATTGACAGTACCTCAAACGGTTAAAATTGTGTGACAAAAACACATGCAAGTCTGACCCAAATGTTTAATGACACAGTCGTTACAATCTATTTGCATTAGTTTATATCCAGCTGGTCACTTTTATGCATTCGTTTTGCAGCAAAGTTGCATATTTAAAGCTAGCATCATAAGAAAGCAAGCTGCATCTTCACGCAGCCGGCAGAAACAATTAAACAAATCAGAAACGCATTCGATTTAAGTTGTTTTTTATCGTCACTGTAACACATATTTTGTTATTTTGATCAGATAATCATCTGTTCTAAAACAGAGGCAAATAAAGTGTGAAAGTATACATATTAGGGGTGTAACGGTACATGTATTCGTATTGAACCGTTTCGGTTCGAGGCTTCCGGTTCGGTACACATACAAACCGAACGATTGCTTGGACCATTTTTCTTGCCGGCAAAATTCGTGCTGACGCGGCCAACACAACGTTGCGCAACATCCAAATGGCACGCGAATGAAAGCAGAACGAAACTGCACTACTCATTATGTGCTTTACGGATCATTTATCAGTTCAGACCTGCAACATCTGTGCAGCGCGAGCCGATCTCGATCAAGCAACACTGTTACTACACAGCGCTAAGAGATCCGGTAAAGAAAACATTTGAATTCGCCACTGAGGTAATAACATCGCTGCGAGATCTAGTGAGAAGCATTCACTTTTCTCCGTTATTAACCGTAGATCTCTATTAGATCAAACAGCGCTGTCATGGAAACCAGGAGAAACATTGTGCGGTGAATGAACTAGCAATACTTTACATCCACAGACCAGCAACATTCACCATGGATTTAACATAGTAACACAAACTGGAACCAGTTTGCCTGGAATGGTGAAATGCTTTCAAGTACTTCACACATCTTTTTCCAGCACTTCAAAATTCAAATATTATATAAATAAATTAAATGTTATTTTTAATGTGATGACCAAAACATTATTTGTTCATCCTTCAAAGATGACCCCCCATTTATAAACCTGAAATTTCAAGATCTAGGAAAACTCACACTTATTTAAAAATATATTTTTTCTTTAAACAAATAGGAAATTTCTCTGGCATTTCTTTCTTTTTGCTGTATCGAAAACGTACCGAACCGTGACTTTAAAACCGAGGTACGTACCGAACCGTGATTTTTGTGTACCGTTACACCCCTAATACATATAATATACATGTGTCTAATTTCAATGCTTTGGCTTGTGTGTATTTATTTAAAGATGGACATCTTTAAGCATGACTTTTTGTATTTATATGAAATCAGAAAACTTTACAATTTGTAACATTATAGTTATCGTCATTAAACAGGGTTTTTCTCAGAGGTGCTCAAATTATAATTTAAAACAAACACACCCAACATGTTTCCCATTACCCATTATTTAAATACAGCTAACAACTGCATTATGCAGACATTTCTCTAAGTTATAGACAGATAATGTGAAATGCTGCTGATATTTGATTAACAACAAAGATTTATTTCTAATTCTTTATGACTCTCTGGTCATGTAAAACCCACAGAACTGTAATTTTTAGCTGACTATGATGCAAAAGGGTTACTTTCAACTTAATGTCTATTTACTGCATCTGTAGTATAATTAGTATAATTTTGAGTTGTTCATCAAACAAAAGACATGTGGGTTTGCAGTAGCGCATTAATAATCTGTACTAAGGTACTAAGCATGCCACAGATGCAATCCGTAGACCTAAAACAGAAAATAACCAGCAATATACCTTTAATTCCTTGTTGACGTTTGCCAGTGAAAGAAAGAATTGAACTTTGAACTTTTCACTACAAACCATTATATACAATAGAAACAACAGGCTTCTGGAAGTCTACTGGTGGTGATGATGATCACTGAACACAGCTGTGCCTGTGATAATAACAGTCACTAAAGACAGCAGGAAACCGTGACTCCATTACAGATCCAGTAGTGTTTTATTATCACTGCGCATGATGAGAAATAATCAGCAAGTGTGAAATCAACTTGACGTCGGTGTGGTGTGACTCTCATCTAGAGGAGAATGTCATCCTGACTCACTGCCACACGTAATCCATTATACGTTCATAATGTAACAACAAGATATTCAATTAAAAAAAACATTAGGATAAGGTTGCTACATTTTGATGGAAGACAGATATTTTCCTTTAGATTTATGTGCACTGATGAATTGCTCACAGACTTACTGAATAATGAATACAAATTACAAACTGAACAATTCGTGTTAGATCTATAGAATTGAGGGTATGAATGTTGAGTGTATGAATGCAGTGATCTCGATTTCTGCACTTGACAAAGCTTTCCTCATAACTAACAGTGCAAACACGATGTATAGGCTAAATAAAAGATTAACTGTGCAGTGTGTAGACAGCGTCATTGATTATAAAGCCTTGTTCACACTACATGATTTTAAGACGTCGGGCTGAACTGTGCAGTTCACACTACATGACTTGCTCTCAGTGAAATCAGGTGTGTTCAAGTTGTTTAGCTGTTCACACCACACAACACAACATGATTGATCCACAACAGGAGGTAACTCACTACACGAGTTGACAACGCACTACATAGAGATACAACCACGATCGGATGATAGCTGTTTCATTACTGTACGGTCTAAATCCTGAAAATAATCAAATAAATAACGAGTTGACAACATCTCTGTCACCCAACGATTCTATCTTGTCTACAAACCACGTTTTGTCACGAAAAACCATGCAATAAAACGAACCAGAAATGACGCGAAACAGCATGTGCGCCAATACCCAGTGAAGAAGAGAACACAACGCGCGGCTATGGGCGTCAGACAGAAACTAGTACTGCACACTGTTTGTGCGACGCGTCTGCGAGCGTTTTCGCTGCGTTGTTGGCTCTTTCATACTAATAGATTGGCAAGCGTTCATCGTCCACACTAATCCCCCGCGATTTGCACGCGATAACACCCTGACCTGGCAGCGAGCTCAACGATTTGGAAATCGGGCATAAATCGGGCTTAAAATCCTGTAGTGTGAACTTGGCTTAAGGGAAATTTTGTCTAGAGTCACTGATACTTGCGCTGATTGAAAGCAATTATTGGGAAAATTATTTGACCGCTTCTATATATCATTTAATCACAATTAAATTAAAATACAATATTATTTTAATGCTACTAAATGCAGGGCCTAAAATCCATATCACGGTATTTTTCCGAAGTTAATGCGGTTTCGTGGCATATGACAGTAATTTTTTCCCCCAAGCATGACTGGGTTAACCACATTTTCTACTGATTGAGAGAGGAAATACTGCAGTAGATTGTCCTAGAACGCCCTAGTAACTGTCATGAGTGAATATTGTAGAAAAAAATCCACACCACAAGTTTGCAATGCTGTTTCCAAAGTGGTGCCAGTGGGAGATGCTTTAGCGGAAGAAATAAATTGCAGAAAAATTTCCCCGATAACGGCTGTACAACATTCCTAAAGACAGTACCCTTCAAAGATGCATTCATATAAAAACACCCACGCCACGTTTAACCTTTCCATATTCACCATCGGTATGAACCGGTATACCGCCCAGCACTACATGCTACTAAGAGAAACAATGTGAAGTTGATAGTCAGTGGCTTGATTTACTGACACATAAACAGAAATACATGAGACAAAGATACATGAACGAGGAATTTTGAGTTCTGAAACTTACAGAATGTGTTTATAAAACAATGACCTCTTGTCCTCTTCAAAGATCAATGAAATTTTGATTTCTCAATTCAAAACCCCACAGTGGTTCGAATCCACTGTGAGACACCAATGTGTCCCTGAGCAAGACACTTAAGCCCTAGTTGCTCTTGCGTGGGACCTCTGACATATATAGCAATTGTAAGTCTCTTACTCTCTTTGGATAAAAGCTTCAGCTAAATGAATAAATGTAAATGTACTTCAACGGACTCATAAAGCTCTGTATGTCAAACATTTGACAAAAGACAGTCAAAGACTCGATGTTCTCTCAGAAATGTAGTTTCCTGCAGGGTACTGGAGTAAAAAAAAATACAGTTGTTTGTGAAATAGTTTCCCAGCATGAGCGCTCTGACCTTTTCCTCCCCAGAGAATAAAGACAATACTGAGGCATGATCAATGGAGCAGCTTTAAGCGATGAGCTCCTTTCCTTTACGGGTAAAAACATAAAAGAAAATAATCAAATATATACAACAACTGTGTTTTCTGTTTGTTTGCATTTGATGGGTGGGAATGATTTCCTATTCTACCTTTTCAAGAACTGATTTCATTGCAGTTTCAATAAAAGGTCACAAAAACATGAACGCTCCACGCAGACTCCTAAATGCCATCTGTTCCAGAATAACATGACAACTAGCACTAACAGGAATGCCCACAACTACCCGAATACTCAGAACTGACAGTGATAACTGAATATAGAGATACACAATTCTGGAGAAACTGAGAATGACGGGGTATAATTGACAAATAAATGGGCTAAATATATAGACTTCATATATCCTGTGATGAAAAAGCTGAATTTAAATATCATTACTCCAGTCTTCAGTGTCATAAACATTCTAAAATATAATTATTCTAATATAATTCTTTGATTAATAGAAAGTTCAAAAGAAAATCATTCATTTTAAAACGAAATCCTTTATAACATCATTACTGTCTTTATTGTCACAAAAAAGTTTCACTGGATAACATTTTTAAGCCTTTTATTTTGTTACAACTGCAATTATTTACTCAAGAACAACATTTGCTGCAGGGTACTGGGAGACACCTGGGAATGAGTAACACACCACAAAGCAAAATACAGTATTTTAATCGCTCCAAAACACCTCACACATAAACCTGTGGATTCGGCATAATTACAGGAACACTGTAATAATGGTTTTGAACATAAGCAGTGTTTCAATGGCTGTGGTGATGGTGCTTTGGAGATAACTTCAGAGACAAAACTTCTCGGAGAGGGATTTGCAATCATGCTGTAAAATACAGCATGCTACGCTATCAGCACAATAAAATACTTTAAGATAAGCTGCATCTGTACATTTGAGAATTATGTCTCCCTTTAAATGCACCATTCAAAAAAATTAAACTCACAAGTAGAACAGCAAACATTTTTGTCCATCCTATGCACAAACATGCCAAAAAAAGCCTTGTTTTTAAGGTTTTGGATTGATTACATTACAGTATCATTTTATGTGGCAACTATACAGTATAGCGCTACAGGTAAATGCTGAAAAAACCATGATGCAAAAACCTTTGATGCCAAAGACCTCCGTCCATCTGAAATAAACTAACAATTACACGACTTGCCAGATGATTACTTGAGTTTTGATCGATCTGTTGAGTACTTGAGTAGATGAAATAAACCAATTGGCCATCCATAGGGGTGAGTGATATGACCAAAATCTTATTTCATGATATGAAAAAATTCATTTCACGATAACGATATAGGCCTACATCACAATATAGTTATTTATTTATTTATTTTTTCTTAAAAAATTGAACAAAAGCAAACTACAAACAAGAGAACAAATACAACAGAACAAAGATACAAATACAATTTTAAAAAGTTAGGGGTTTTTTTAGGTACAGAAAGATTATTTAACATATTTAAAAAAATACTAAAGAAATTGAATAATCAAATGTATTCTTTATATATGTATATAATAAATCTATGTATATAAAAAATGTATAAATCATTTTAAAGTGTCAATAACTTTAGGTAGTACAGTGCTGGATTGGATACATTTACATACCGCAATATAAATTATATTAGGGGTAAGAAACTTTTGGAATCTCACGATTGGAATAAAAATGAATTTTGATTTTAGATTTGATTCTACACTTGTTTTCGATTTTTATTCAATGTATTGTCCTTGCATAAGAAAACCTCTGTCCCAATTGCTTGATTTTAAATGAAACTCATTTCAGTGTAATGGGCTATATGCACGCATAAGTTCCGCATTTGACGCATGGATGCTCGTCCATTTCCGGTTGTGGAGATTAAAGCGGAGGAAAACCGAGGAAAACGGGATTATGGCTTTAAAATTTACTGTCCTCCCGTCATTGAAACGAAACGTACATACGTTTAGATGTAATTTTATAGTTATGTTTATTTAATATAATTTTAAAAAGAAGCATAAACACAACGAGGGGTGTCTGTTTTATCTGTTTTTGTGACTTACGTTTCTTTATTATAACCATGGAGTATAAAATTCAATATAAATTCTCGGTATTGCATTGGACTCTACGATCGGCGGAAGTTATTGAGCATCCTTAATCCTTCACCGGAAATACCGCCGTGCATAGAGCCCATTATTATTTTTACATTATCCCATGTTTATTGTTTTCCTTCATCAATCAATTAATTTATATTGAACTATTTCATTTATAACAAATTACATTTCCTGACTTTTTTTAGGATATTGATAATGGTATATTGTTTATATTTGTTCCATTGGTACAGTTTTACCATGTCTGTTTATGATGTTGCACTTTTAAGGAGCTGTTTACATATATCTGGCAAACCTTCACCAGGAGATTTAATGAAGACAGGGAAGAGTTCAGAAGAGAGTAAAGCAGCAGTACAGCAAACTGAACAGTTAGTGGAGTTATTTAATAAGGTAGTTTAAATTGTACTACACCTGTTTGTAAAAGCATTATTATTTCATATTATTATCTGAAATACTGCAGAGCAGACTTTCAGAGAAAGGGAAGTAACTTCGGTTACAGCACCCTGCTTGATGAGAAACACTTTTTTTTCTACATGTTCAGGATGGAGACAACAAAATCTTAATTTGTATGTTTATCAAATGCTTTACTGCAATATGTACAGTGGTGGCCAAAATGATTAGAACAGTATTTTTTTTTTTAAAAATAAGTCTCTACTGCTCACCAAGGCTTCATTTATTTGATCCAAGAGATAAAACAGTACTATTGTGAAATATTTGTTCAATTTAAAATACCTGTTTTCTATTTGAATATATTTTAAAATGTAATTTATTCCTGTGATGTAAAGCTGGATTTTCAGCATCATTACTCCAGTCTTCAGTGTCACATGATCCTTCAGAAATCATTTTAATATGCTCACAGTAATCTAATGCTTAGAAAATCCATCAAACATTGTACACCATCCATGCAACTTTTAAAATACTACTACTACCAATTATGATTTAGAAGCACTAATCATAATATGCAAATTGCAATTCAGTTACAAAGTTTAAAGAGTTCTCAAACTGTCTTATGCTCATAGAGCAGAAAACTACTCTTCAGTCCAAAACAGAGTGTGGGCCATATAAGTGGTTTACATTCCATTCAAGAACTCTGGGTAACGTCTGCTCTCAACCATCTGTAAAACTATTACTCTGCCAACAGACTGTGGGAGCACTCGCTAATGTGAGTAATAAACATAGATCAGCCTCGTAACAATGATGTTCCTCTACAGGAGTGGGTGCCCAGATCGATAGGACATAATCAATAATGAATGTGGCAGTAACTGAGCTGAAGACTTGTGTACTTCTGCCAGTTGGTCTCATTTCTGCTGTTTTCACATAAATTACAGATTCTCTGCCAGCCAGAGGACTGTGTGTTCGCTGCATAGCGTGCGTCCTGGATTTCACAGTTGGTTTATGATACTAATTTGTGCTGGAGAAAACGAATGATTTAACACTATGTTCAGTAATTTGCAGTTTAGTTTTCTGCTGCCACACACACACACACACACACAAAAGACACCCATCAAATTTGAGGATCTGTAATAAACGGCAAAGGACATCTTGGCTGATAATTGAAATATTGTATTCGCGTCTTTCTATGCATTTATACTTTTGGTATGGAGAAAAAAATAACTGCTGTGTGACCTCCAGAAATTTTACATGAGGTTGCAATCAAAAATGAAACAAAATTATTTGATAAAAGCTCTGGATAAAAGCATCTGCTAAATGCATGTAAAAGCATAAATAGGCAGCCATTCGATTTCCATTTCCATTCATGCGTGAGAAGAATATTAAACCAACTACTCAGTGAGTTGCAAGAATGACGAGAATGTCAGGAAGGTCAGTATAGTCGTCTAGTTTCAGGTTCCCGTGACCCTGAAATTGGTATTTAAAATTGTAAAATGAACCTTGAACAACAGTGGGATGAACTGTTTTCATAAAATTATTCAGAAAGTATCATGGAGCCAACCAAGAAATATAGAAGCAAAATATGGTTCTCTGAGTAAATGTAAGAGTGGTTAAAATTGAGGTTTCAAGCTTTTTTATCCAACCCAGAAAGATGATTTTCAATTATGTTATGAAAGATATATGGAAGGATTTAACTTTATGCAAAATGCCTGTAAACTTAAACATGGCCATGAATGCCATTCCCTTTGCTATGCAATGCATCTCAGTGTTTCCCCTAGAAATTTTTTCAGCAGCGGTGCTGTTAGGTGCCGGAGGTTGTTATCAAGCCGCGATGGGCGGGGCGGGGTGGGGCTGTGGGCGGGGCGGTGTGCGGTTTGGGGAATTGCACCTCCGGGAGAATTTTTTTTTAAATAACCCCTTCAACCTGAGTTTGAAAAATGTAAATACATTTTCCATACACATTAGATCCATCTGCATGACAAGTTCAATCATTACGCTTATTCACTGCGTCCTAAACCTACGCCTTTGTTATTGTAAGAGGTTAGCGACCCCTAGCGGCGGAGAAAAATGCATAATGTAGCTTTAATGATATTTTGACAGTTAAGAGGTCGTTATACTATAAAAAATAACCTGTAAGTTTTAAAACTCAAACTAAAATGTAGAAATTGATAGGGGAAAAATGAAACGTCACAACCCAGAAAAAGATTATTTACAATTTATTGAACATTTTTTCTTAATGGCAAAGGCCACACCCAATCTGTGAGCACTTAATTTTTCTGGGTTTTTCAGATGTGTGTGAGTGACAGTGATACTATTTTATGTTTTTGCAAGAAGCCTTATGCTCATCTAGCCTGCATTTATTTAATCAAAAATACAGAAAAAACAGTAGCCTAATATTGTGAAATACTATTACATGATGTTATTTTTTAATAATAAAAGAAACTTTAAAAAAAGAGCAGATATCATCATATTAGAATGTAGGGCTGGGTATTGACACAAATTTCACAATTCGATTCGATTTCGATTCATAAGCTTGCAATTCGATTCGATTTCGATTCCGTTTCGATTCAATATTAATTATTTTGGATATCAGACAGTTACAATAAATGGCTAATTTTCTCAAGGAAATCAAATCTCTTAACTAATGCTGTAAACTATGGGAGTCTAGTTGTAGTAGCCTGCTAGGCTTCATTAGCCTAATATGAAGGTAATAATGAACTGTTTTGTAGCTATACAAACACTTAAATTACACTTTTATTTATTTTTATAATAAGAAGATTATATAAACATTTAAATGGTGACCGTCATAAAAACTTGCCAGATTTATTCAAATATGCATTAAATATTGAAGAACATTAAGATTATAATGCATATGTAATATGGTCTATATTTTTAGCAAAATACTCCTCTCTAGAGTTATTTTTCTAGCTGACTAACGAGTTGATGTGGGTTTTCTGAGGTAAATATGACGATACATGACATTGATTACAAGCTGTTTAACTGACGTCTTTCCACGGTTGAAACGCTGATTGAGCGAATCAATGTGACATGATACGGATTTGGATAAGTTGTACTCTATCTTTAACACACTTTCAGATGCTCATTCATGTTTATTTCGCGCTGTGACTGGTATTATTAAGCCGGAAGAGAGATCAGGACTATGAGCAGTAGGTGATACTTCCTCGTCCGGCTCATGGAAACAGTTCGTACCGCTTTCTCCTTTCCAGAAGTGCTCGCTGTCCCGTGGAGTCTCTCGTTGCTATGCAACCTTGAACAGAGGCGCGATTGGATAAACGAGCGCGCCGCCACCGCGTCACTTCTATTCTCAGTGGAGCGCGTATGGCTTATTTAAATTAACGAACGGCCCCTTATGGCAACGTGACATTAGCCTAATCGAAAATATTTCCATATATGGCTCTTTCCTCCGTTCTTGTCAACAAGTGGATTCAGAGCCACATTAGCAGCGCTGCCGGTCGCCATGTCTGTGTTTTTAGGTGTATAAGTGAATGAAGTGAATGTCATGATATTGCTGATCATGAAAAGATTTTGCGGCGGCGCTGAAAATCCAGCGGCGGCGCTGCGCCGCTGCTGAATACATTGTAGGGGAAACACTGCATCTGTATGTCATTTGCATATTAATGTGTTTTTGATTCAGATCTATATTGATGTAGAACTTCTTTCCCCATTCACTTGTTGTGTTTCCAAAATGCCTGATATGCCATGATGTAAGTCCTGGTGTCCTCTACAGAGGTCATGTATGAAATCGATGCCCTGTTTCATAACAGAAAGTCATATTCTGATTTGAAAGCCCATAACATTTCCCTGAAATCATGATTTCTGACAAAAAAAATTGAAAATTAGTCAGATTTCTGTACATGGGGTCATTCAGTCATTTTTAAAGACCTCCAAACATTTGGTATCTTTGCAAAGCCCTGAATGTGCTCTTTACAGGACACACAGACTTAAAAACTGGCATGTAGGCTATGTTGCCAGAGAAATTCGCTAAAATAAAATGTCCTCTACAGAGGCCAGACGTCTCGTAGGGATATGGGAACAATTTAAACTTTGATTCTTTGTGATCTTTCCTTCTTTTATCCATCTCATCTAATATCTGCATGTGTAAATGTGAAGGATTTCCTGAATAAATACATTTTAAATAAAACCAATTTAGTAAAACCTTTGCACCTAACGTATGCGTTCAACAGCAGTGAGCCTTTTCGGTTTACATAAAGCTCATGAAATCACACATGCCTATCCCTGATTCATGTTGACAACTGGTTACTAAGTTACTCTGATCCTGGTGTATTGCTTAACTGGGAAAATTCCTCCTAAAACTCATTCACTCTTCAAGGTTGAGTTCAGCTTTCCTGTGAAACAATCAATCTCTTGAAAAGAGCCATAGACAAAATATGCATTTAATTCATTCAGTGATATGATGAATATGGAGAGGATAGAGCCAAAATAAAACAAAATGACAAGCTCTTGCCTACCCTGTTCTTATCAGCTATACATACGTTTAAACAATCTCAACGTATGACAGTGGACTTTGTATTAAAATATAGACTGAAGTGCCAACCAAGGCCGTTTGCATGCTGTCTATCAGCATGCAGGGAGCAGAACTTGGATAACCAAAAGAAAATATTATTAAAATATGATTTTCTTCAACACCACTTATAATTAAAGTGCATAATTAAAGTGCTGAAGTGGTTCTGAGCAACATCTCAGCTGAATATCTCAATTTCCCTTCATGCGTTTGGATTCTCTTGCATTTCCACCATCACAAAACCTATAGGTGGTTAAAATGTGCTGCTTTCATATTCATAGATCTTTTGTTATAGTGCGCTGGTGGTCATTAAAGACCGAAACACAGGGCTTCATTACAATGGCCTTGTACACAAGCAGCAATCATCCCATCAAAATGACATTAAAAACTGAGCTACACTCTATACAAACAGCTTTCTACAGCACACAATGGAAAATATCCATTTAAAAATGCCAAAAGACAAGTGTCATAATATTTTTTAAAAACTACTGCAAACCTGCTGGTGGGCACAGCGTGGGGTTCCAAAACAATACAATGAGAAACAACAGCCACATTTGGAGATTAGCGTTGGTGAACCGATGCATGTCACAAAAAAAAAATATGTTTTGTTAAGTTTATGACTGGAATGATTATTATCTAGCTTGTGCGATAATGTGGCTTATCATAACAAAGCACAACGGCCAACAAGGAGCATCATAATATCAACATTGACTAGACAGCTCAAAAAGATTAAACAATATCCTGATATAAAATATAGGCTACTGGGATGGGAATATGAAAACGTATCTCTGATTAAGTTGCACAAAAACTACTACTATGAAGTAGTTTCCCACTGTCATATTCATGTCATTTTCACGTTGCTGTAAGCCAATGTATTTAGAGTTACCTTGTCTTTATTTGAAACAAATATGACTCCCAGTGGGCACAAACTTGCCAGATTACAGAGTGCCCAGTTGGTTACAGCCTTTACTTCCCTTTTTATTCATTATTTTTTGTAACAATTTATATATTAATGCATGTATTACTTTAAAAAAAAAACTTTTGCTGATAATTTACTCACCCCCATGTCATCCAAGATGTCCACGTCTTTCTTTCTTCAGTTGAAAAGAAATTAAGGTTTTTAATGAAAACTTTCCAGGATTTTTCTCCATATAATGCACTTCATTGGGAACCAAATGGTTCAAGGTCCAAATGAGAGTTTCAGTGCAGCTTCAAAGGGCTTTAAACAACACCAGACGATGAATAAGAGTCTTATCTAGGACCCTTTGAGTCATGACTCGAAAAAAGATTTGTTCATTTTGATAAACGAGTTTGAATAGGAGAGTCACGAACGCTCATCACAGAACAGAGCAAGGCGAGCATTTGTGCTTATAAAACTTAAACTTTTTTATTTATTTTTGGAATGAGCGATCGTTTCGCTTGATAAGACCCTTATTCATCGTCTGGAGTCGTTTAAAGCCCTTTGAAGCTGCACTAAAACTCTCATTTGGACCTTGAACCATTTGGTTCCCAATGAAGTTCATTATATGAAGAAAATCCTGGAATGTTTCATCAAAAACCATAATTTCTTTTCGACTGAAGAAAGAAAGACATGGACATCTTGGATGACATCGGGGTGAGTAAATTATCAGCAAAAGTTTTTTTTTAAAAGTGAACTACTCCTTTAAGTTTTCAGGCTGACAAAGCACATTAGAAACTGCATGGCAAAACACCCTGGCATCATGGCAATGAGTTTGTGACCGACAAGAATTCTTCCAAACATGCAAAAGCAAAAAAACATTGTAATGTAAGATAAACTGACTCCCTGATCTCAATGGTCATTGGATGATCTTTTGGATGACACACTACAGATTTTAGAACAAGTCGGGCTATATATCCATGCAATGTAAACTGATTGCAGATTGTGAAGTGTTATGCATTAAAGCTTAGGTTATGGTTTCAGAATGATGACTGCAGTTGTAAATTACAGGAATTACAGTAAAGTATCAAACCACTAATTTGAGAGGTACAGTTGAAGTAACATTGAAGCCTAATGATGCAGAACCACCTACGTCCTGAGTTATTATGGCAAAACATTAACCAAGTTAAGAGGGATTTGACAGCTCTCCCAAACAAACACATCCTCCACTGAATGTCTTTATATAAAAAAGAGGATACTAAACTCAGAATGGCTAAACAAAGGTTACTCGCAGTCTCACACAGAAGTGAAAGTGTAAAACAATTAGCTTACAGTCTGAATGTGCCTGCTGATGGGGGTTTATCCAGCTGTTAAAATGGGATGTCTTTTTGAGAGGCAAAACAGCCAGGCTTTATCTATAACATTAAGTGATGATGACAAATTGTGTGTTTGTTTCTCCTTTGTTATGTCATAAAAAACACTTACAGAGTAAACAGCATTGGCGTAATGTAATTATTAAGAGATTGCAATGATACAGAAGTAGTTACAGATCTTTTCCACCATATCAGCCTGAAAGTAGCGGATTATCGAAAAAGAGAAATTGTAGGGGGCTATTAATTTATTAAATTGTTTAATTTCAAGCCAACTTTATATTGTTTCTAATAAAACTGATTAATCAATATATGTACTATTGGCATCCGTCTAAACTTTGGGACACAATTTTCAAGCACAATAAACGTGAACTCAATAAGTGTTTTGTGTACACAGCTGGTTCTTATTCATCTCATTCTAACTCTTTTTAGAAATATGAAGTTTGTGTAATGGCATTTCACCAAATCTGTTTGTTTATCTAATGTTTTGTTCATTTTCATCTGTATTTTTTACAGCGTGTTGATCCAACTGTGACTAGTGACAACTAAAACTATTAGGCCTACTAGTAGTTAAACTAGTAACATTCAAAAACTTGCAATATAAATCACAATAAAAATGTAGTAATAACAACTGGAACATACTCGTGACAAGTCCACAAGTATTAATGGAACTGATACTGATAAGTAAGTGGTATTACTGGAAAAGGTAACAATAACAACAACTGGAATACATCTCACCACAGAATGGAACAGGTGATATCAAACACTACATCATTTTTTTTTTTTTCACAGTAACAATAGCTAGGTAGGTATTAACAATAAGATAGTAGCTTGTAGGACATAATTAGAACAAGTACTGAATAAGTCCTAGTGACTATTAAATAGATAGGCTACTAATAAATATTGGAATAAGTAGGCTAATCGTATCTAAAATAAAATAAACACTAGCCAGTTTTAAGGCATAAATGTTCAAACAGTTTGCTATTGACCCCCTGGTTACATGTGACATCACAACAATACCACTCAAAATGACATCATCATCATCACTCGTGATAACATCTCCACACCAGTTCCTGGACATCCCCTATAGATAATGATGATGATTATGATAATCATAACAATACATTCAACACGAATTAATGAACACAACTACCATTTTTAAACAGCCCTCACTGCGAGAGAATTATGCACAAAAAAAACGTATAGTTACACCAACAATGAGCGAAGATATCAATAAAAGCGTTGATAGAAATGTGACAAAGTTGACAGAAATATTAAGATATGAAGTAAGCGACATTTCTGCCGTTCTGGTGGGCCTCTTAAAGCACACAAACCAACCAGACCACTTCAGATAACAATACACGAGTGCTTTCTCCGCGGTCATCAGTCAAAACCCTCATAACTTGGGTATTAGACTATAACATATACAGTGTAATAACTCGGGCGTCTCCTTACCTGACTCGCTTTGTGCAGCTGCTTCTTAAACCCCGCCACCGACATCCTTAAATAAAATGAAACACGAAGAGAGATGGCAAGAAAATCTTCAGGGGGGGGGGGGAAGATGGTGAACCAATCCTCCAAAAAATCACAAAAAGGAATATATTTTGAACGCTTTCGGTTTATTTCACCGCCGCTGGAAGATGGACCTGCATTTCGCGGTGGATTTTCTTTCCTCACTAACAAGTGCTGGTCGGTTATGTTTGTTTCGAGGATTGTGATTGGCGGAGAGGTGTATACGTCACGGCAGCATCTCGGAGAACCCCTTTACTAACAAAAAACACTATATCAGGGTTTGACAGAAATAGGAGGAACCTTCAGCCACTCGAAAATCCGTCCAGGAAATATGCGGCGACTCTACAAACCATTCTTTGTAGGCACTGATACAGAATCTAGACTATTATGTAAATATCAGCAATTGTGTAAGGAGCACAGAGAGTGTGTGTGGGAAACTGAGTAGTGACTCCCAGTCCCAACGCTGGTCTTTGAATACCAGCACTGCACATTTTAGATGTCTCTCACCCCAATCAAACACATCATAACCTCAACTCATCAGCCTAAGATAAGAGAGCTATAAAAAACTGCAGTGGGGTTACTCCAGGACCACAGCGGGAGCCACTGATAGAGTACCGGTACCCGCAGAGCATTAACAGCAATCCGCTGCCCTCTGGTGGCACTTCATGAACCCTTCCGAGAGAACACTTTTTTTTATTATTGCTTAAACAAAACAATACAAGATAACGTTACACTTTAGAGCCATGGGAGCATTTATCACGCATTTACATAATATATATTATGTATATACCTACTTTACATTGGCCACTGGTTTCCCATGCTCTTCAGATATCGGTATTGGTATATAGAGCATTGAAAAACATATTAGTCAGTCATTAAAAAGAATCCACTTTATTGGTTGAAAATGATCTGCATTGTGAAAAGACCCATAAATTTATGTTGTTGTTTTTTGTTTGTTTGTTTGTTTGTTTGTTTGTTTGTTTTGAAGAAAGTATATCCATTTAAGGGGCATTTAAATGCCACTTAAATGGATATACTTTCTTCAACAAAAAAAACCAAAACATAAATTCATGGGTCTTTTCACAATGCAGATCATTTTCAACCAACAAAGTGGATTCTTTTTAATGACTGACTAATATGTTTTTCAATGCCCTATATACCAATACTGATATCTGAAGAGCATGGGAAACCTGGCCAATGTAAAGTAGATTATATATATATATATATATATATATATATATATATATATATATATATATATATATATATATATATAATGTAAATGCGTGATAATTGCTACCATGGGCCATGGCTCTAAGTGTATCTTGTATTGTTTTGTTTAAGCAATAATAAAAAAGTGTTCTCTCGGAAGGGTTCATGAAGTGCCACCAGAGGGCAGCGGATTGCTGTTAATGCTTTGCGGGTACCGGTACTCTATAAATCAGTGGCTCCCGCTGTGGTCCTGGAGTAACCCCACTGCACTTTTTTTATAGCTCTCATATCTTAGGCTGATGAGTTGAGGTTATGATGTGTTTGATTGGGGTGAGAGACATCTAAAATGTGCAGTGCTGGTATTCAAAGACCAGCGTTGGGGCTGGGAGTCACTACTCATTTTCACACACACTCTCTCTCAGTGAGTGAAACTATGTGTAATTAGACCAAAGGTTCATTTTGCGCCGGAGTTGTCCTTTAAATGGCAAAAACTAAAAAGTAGGTCGCTTTTGCCATGCAATTATAAAACCTGGATGAGGATTTTAGCATGGGATTTTAGGCACCAAAAGGGTTACATGTTCAGGAGTAGCCTGACTACGTCAGACTTCCTACTTCCGCTAATCTACGAAGCAAAGTGAAGTAGCAGAGTCTGGTCACTAAACCTAATAGGAGCATTGCTGTTTTCACCAAAATCCACTGAAAATGAAGAAACTTTTTTAAAATAACTGTGAATTTCTTGATTGAGTTTATCTACACTACTACTTGTAATTATTTTGAAATAAACATAGGCCCTAATTAAATATTTGTAATCAATGACTTAGGCCTAATAGTTTTGCTATGCTTGTCGGTTAGACAACAACTCCGTTGATTCCATAACATGATGTGTTAGTCGCACGATAACACAAATCAAAAATGAATCGTGTTTTATTAACAAATTAAAATAAGCATGCAGGAGAGATCATGAGCAAAAAACTATCAAACACAAACCACATTATTAGCATAAAGGATAACTGATCACGAGCAACAGAACCACAGGGATAATACAGGGATTGAACAAAGGAAACCAAACTAGACACTAATGGGGAACAAACAAGGACATGGAAAACAGGAACAGAACAAAACCAAATTACAGTCTTGACAGTATTGTCTTATATCTTTGTATTTCCCAGAACATGTTTAGCCCTATGAGATTTTTTACAAGAATGCGTGTGGAGAAAATACTAAACCCATTTACAAAAAACAAGAGTATAATGACTCTCTATTTGCTCTGCTTATTTCTAAATCTTTACAAAAAATGTGTGTTGCTCTGTGTATTTATTTATTAATTAAGTATAGCTTTAAGGATTCATTACTTAAACCATTGTCACACAAAGTGGTTTCATTAAATGTAATTCCTTTGGTAAATACTTCTAATTTCCTAGTCCTTTATGGAAGGTGGTGCCATGAATAGTGAGAACAAAATCATATTATTTCAAATATATATGTTATGTTTGTTTAGCGATCACACCTTAAAATGATCCACTTTTATACAGTCCAAACAAACAATTTAATGTGAATTAGAAAACCTGTCCTGTTATGTTTTATTATGACCAACCTAAAATGCTTTGTCAACTCTGTATCATTTTGTCCTTAACTAAGACAGTAAGATCTGTGACATCACTTCACACTCTGTTCTTTTTTCTTTTGTCATAGTGTAAAGCTTCCCAAACGATTGTGAAAGACTGGTAAAAGGAACTTTGCTCAAGACAATTTCATAACTACATTTTGGAATATATGATGCTACAAATGTATTTCTTTGATTTTTTTAAGTATTAATATTTTTTAAGTAATAATAAGTAATAATAATAATTTAGGCTAATTAACTGTAGAAAACACTGCCAATGGAGGCAAACCCGTTCAATTGCCTCTTGCATCTCTGACTCAGACACTTACTGTTACACAACAGAATGTTCCACAACATTAACAAGTTCTGGAAAATATTGGTCTCCACCATACGTCATATCCCACATGCTATTGACTGCGAAACTAGATTGACCAATGTATGGAATGAATAAGTGATAGTTTGGTAACTGTTTCAGCACTTTATAATCACCAGTGGCCATGCAGAGATCATGTGATATGCACATGATCCACTATGTTACCATCTTATAGCTTTGCTTTGGAACAATAAAAGTTATGGTGCATATAATGGCACATAAAAGTGCCAAAGTGCCAATAAAGACATTTATAAAGTCACAAAAGATTTCTCTTTAATAATAAATGCTCTTCTTCTGAACTTCTGAATGGTTTCAACACAAATATAAAGCAGCACAACTGTACTAATAATAAACATGGATGGATCTGAAGGATCGTGTGACAATGAAGACTGTAATGATGCTGAAATATATAAAATGTTCTTCACTTGAAAACAAAAATGTTGTTAAGAATTAATCACTTAAAGGTTCTTGTTCTTCATGACATCACTGGAAAAAACCTTTATTTCCAAGTATATTTTTCAAGCATTAAATCAGAGGGTTTTCTTTCTCTATTGCGCAAAAAAGCCCTATAATGAACATGACTGATGTTGAGTCAGCGAGATACTCAGATAGTCCTGACATCCTGTGTAGCATCAAGCTATTGAATTCAAACCTCTTATTATATACCACTAACACGTACAAGGACATACTGAAGTGTCTAGACATTGTTCCTTCCCCTGTATGTTTAAAAGGACTGCAATTTTGGGTCATTTTAATACCCAGCACTTTCAAAACATGTCATTAATGCTTCTCAAATATAGGCACTAGCGAAAAGGAAAACTCTAATTATTGTATAGAAACTGCTGAAGTCCCTTTTGGACACCTCTTGTTGCATGTTTATCATATGGGATATCAGTAAATAGGTTTTGATTTGAACTTAAAGTTGGGGGGCACGATAACTTTAAGTATTGTGAATAATTTTTTTACTGTTTTAATAAAATATATGAGGTTAAATAATATATATATATATATATATATATATGAAGAGTTCAGATGCAAAAGCCTCTAAGTGCCATTTTAAATTTTCTTCTAGAATGATCATTTTTATCAAGCTTGTATATTTAAGTTCAGTGATTTCACTTAAATTGCAATGATAGTTACCTATTAATTGTCATTTAAGTGAAATTACTGAACTTGAATATATAAGCTTGATAAAAATGATCATTTTAGAAGAAAATTTCAAATGGCATTTAGAGGCTTTTGCATCTGAACTCTTCATATATATATATATATATATATATATATATATATATATATACATATACATGTGAATTGTTTTTACTCTGTAAACCAGTTATAGGAAAAAATAATATCTTAAAAAGCAGAGTTTTTGAAAGTATAGATTATAATAATGTTGTAGATTATAGGCTATATATATATATATATATATATATATATATATATATATATATATATATATATATATATATATATATATATATATATATATATATATATATATATATATAATTGATTGTTATATAAGTATGTTTTTCACATTTGTCTTGCCTGGCTTTAGTTCGGGGTGGATCCTTTTAGACACGTACGTGTTGCGTCATGTAATGACTCTGCAGTACGTCTTACAAATACTCCTGCGCCACCGCACTCGGCTTCATAATCGTTTCAGCCAGCCACGAGGATAGACTGAAGGTTACCTGCTTCAACAGTGCTTGAACGGCAACCGAATTTCTATCTTTTCGTTTTTCCATCAACCAAATACTTTGATTCCAGTAATTTTGTTTTCGGTCAAAATAGAACATTTGTTTAAGACGCTTGCTTTAAAAAGGAAACCTACGCGAACCAGCGTCGTTGATCATCTTTACGTATAATACCATTTAAAAGCAGTACAAACTACTAAAAGGTAAGCCTTCCATCAGAATCAACACATTTATTCACATTATTAATTCTAATTGTTTATTTTTGTTTTGATACATGAATACCTCGCTTGCATGGAGATTGCTGCATCCATCACAAGCGAGCGTTATGCGAGGGCTCCATCTTTTGTTTTTTTGTTGTTGTTGTTTTTTTTTATTATTATTTGTTTAGTCATGCTTTGATAAAACAATTTAATCAAATAGAAACTGGATTGACTACAACGGCCTAATTGTCGTTCGTTTGAATGGATGTAACGTTTAGCTTATGTTTGTAGGCCACAGTCTTCTCAAATGGCCGCCCCGTGATTCCTAATGTATTTTTATCTAACGTTTAACGTTATCGTGCCGGTTTGCGTTTGTTGTCGTATGTGTAAAGATAGGATTTGGAGCATTTTGTTATATTCTCTGAAAATATATTCAATAACATCGAGCAATTTATTTGAAAAATCGTGACGCTACTTTCCCCATGAAAGTAGCAGTAACGTTAACGTTAGATGGGGACTGGAGCCGTCGAGCTGTGTGTGGAAATTATTTATGACGTTAATAATATATTACACGTCTTTTGACGTCCTTCAAAAGACTTGATTAAGGCTTTTCTAACGTTTGGCTTTTTTGTTGAAAAATAAAAGTTAACCTATAGTTTCACAGTCCGTTTTTGCATGCTTAACAGCTGTTTTCTATAACGTTAACGTTAGTTGCGTCACAAATTTTGTTTTCACGGCTAAATTTTAATTCTTGAGGAATTAGGCACTGCTCTTTTGATTCAATGAAAGTGGATGGGGTCTGGTGTTATCACCATCCAAATCGTTGCAAGCCGTTTCAACAGGTTTGGTTTAATGTTCCCAGGTCACAAAGGGTTTTTCCTAATCGTTTATTTAGTAAACAGACTTTGAGACCATCTAGTATTTTGTTGAATGTTGTATGAAGAGTTACCCTAGGTCAAATTTCAGATGTTTTTCAACGGTGTCATAATTATAGGTGAGTTAATTATAGATTAGACTATAGTTTGGCCAGATCTCTTGAGTTCTGTAGGTGAGACAACAGCCCAAACCTTGAGTAGAATAAGGCTATCAGTGCCATGCAGTCATGTGCTTTTCCTCGTAACAAATACATTAGAGGGCTGAAGATTAACGCCACCGTGTCTGGAACAGACAATAGATGCTTATTAGTGGGTTTGTGGTGAGCAGTGATGTGTGGTAATGCAGAAGTTGGAGTGATTATGATGTGTTCCTTAATAACAGGGATTTTTTATTTTTTTTTTAATGGAGGGGCTTTTTATCTTAAACTGTCCTCTCTTACAGAAACATGACCTCTCAGGTGCGACAGAACTTCGAGGAGGCCTGCGAGGCGGCAATCAACCGTCAGATCAACATGGAGCTGTATGCTTCCTACGTCTACCTTTCAATGGTGAGAGTCCAAAGCCATTACAAAGGGATGGTGGGAAGGAGCATTGAGTTCATTTTCTAAACGAACTTTGCTTGAATGTTTGGTCAATGATTTATTTCCTTTATTGATAATTGTCTGTTCTGATTATTTTATTCCTCTCATGCAGTCATACTACTTCGACCGAGATGATAAGGCTCTGGGCAACTTTGCAAAGTTTTTCCGCCATCAGTCCCAAGAAGAGCGTGAACATGCTGAGAAACTGATGAAGTTTCAGAACCAGAGGGGAGGGAGGATCTTTCTGCAGGACGTGAAGGTACGTCTGGGTTCACGTGATAGCATTACAGTTTGGCAGGACATGGAGATAGAGAGGGAGTGGTTTTTATCTTTAACTGACACTTGACTAAACTTCAACTGACAGTAGGCATGTTCATTAAGCTGCATTTTGCCTTCGTGAGAGATTTAAAAAGCATAGTGGGCAACCACAAATGCTCTTAGGACCAGGCGCTGTGATGTTATATCATGTGATCGGTACAGATTTTGCAATAGCACACTTAATTGAATGAGTTCCAAGAGGGCAGGGCTGATTTACCAGTTTCATTGGTAATGCAAAAACTGTTGGTTCACATGAAATGATTTTAGGAAGTTGACTTGGCATATGACTAGTTGCCATCACTTTGCCTATTTAATCTATATTTGTCGGGCTGCAACAAACAATTATTTTGATAATCTGTTAATTTGTTTCTTTGATTAGTCGGATGAAAAAAGCTTACTTAAATCATTTAGACCGTAATTAATAAAAAGACAATTTTTACATCCTGCCCAGTGTTTTCCTCCAAGCAATGTTCAATTTAAAGGTAGGGATGCACAGTATATTGGCCAACTTATCCACCGATATTTGTTAGTTTTAATATTATCATTATTGGGCCGTTAGGAAAACTTGGCCAATATATTAAAGCCGTTAAATAATGGCTTATATCCTTCAGCTGAGACATTTCGGATGCGCACTGTTCGCCATGATAGATTTGATTTGCTGTTTTAAATGATTTAAATCACTTCAAAAAGAAAAATGCAAGTGCGTGCCCTGCAAGCCTGTCATATAGGCTACATACAATTATGAGAACATTATAATTGTGTGCTTGAAACATTCCTTTTAATAGTTTTGTTTTTGTAATCAGACTCTCAAATTATATAATTTAATTTATCGGCTAATATATCAAGTTATTGGCTTTCATATCAGTGCATCCCTAATTTGAAGGCAATGAAAACAAAATATATGTAAAGTTCAATTAAACATTCTGTGAGCTTGCAGGCACGTTTTGTTTGTGACGTTTTGCATCGCTCGCTGACTTGTGAAATGAATTTACTCGTGACTTCCTAACGAGGATACAACTGTAAAACGTTTGGCATGCTAACTATGCTCTGAGACATGCATCTCAATGCATTCGTCAAAGAAACATTTTCTCAATTTGAAAGCGTCACGCAAGACTTGCAATGTAAACTTTCCCTCAAATTTGACCTAAACTTGTTAGATGCAAATATATAATGCCTAAAACATCCTTTAATACATTACAACAGGTTTGACTAAAAAAAATGAAACGAGACCATGTATTTCTCTGGGTTATTTAAAATATGCCTTGGTTTTTTTTTTAAATGCATGAATTAACATGAAAAAATATTTTGTATTGTGATGCTATTGCTGACTTGCTACATTTATATGTACTGTAATATAAGATTTTTGCTCATGCCACTTTTAATCTTTGTGTTTATGTATGACAGAAACCGGAAAAAGATGAGTGGGGAAGTGGCGTTGAAGCCCTGGAATGTGCCCTGCAGCTGGAGAAGAGTGTCAATCACTCCCTCCTGGAGCTGCATAAACTGTCCTCCCAGCACAACGACCCACACGTGAGTGACACCTCAGAAACCAATGCATTGACTATTTCAATCAACTAAACTTGATCCAAACACACTCTTTTTGTTTCTTGCAGATGTGCGATTTCATTGAGACACACTACTTGGACGAGCAGGTGAAGTCCATCAAAGAACTGGGCGACTGGGTGACCAACCTGCGCCGCATGGGCGCCCCCCAAAACGGCATGGCAGAGTACATGTTCGACAAGCTCACCCTTGGCAAGGAGAGCAGCTAAACGCTCTGTCCAATTCCTTTGCTGATGAGTTTTGCTCTATGCCCTACATGCCATCAAATTTTATTTTGTTGTTTGACTGACTGGTCAACTTGTGTGTCCAGTTATTTAAGCAGAAAAACCTAAGCTTTTTTTGCCCCATAATGCTTTGCTGTTAAAAGTTGCACATCTCATAAGCCATTGTGTTCTATCTGTCTCCTACCTGCATGTGCTGTGTGATTTGTCAATGAAATTATGCTCCGTCCATATCAATAAAAAAGAAACCTCTGGGATCTCAACTTGACTTTTGACTCTTAAGTGTTTCCAGGCTTTGATTTGAGGTGGTTGAAGTTTTTCAACAAATTTTCATTGGATATTTGAATCAATATTGAGTTATGGTCTGAGAGCAGGAGTTGTGAAAAGTAGTGTGATGGTAATAAAAATAAATGGCAGTTTAATGTTTGTGCTGTACAGGTTGTTTTGGGCTCCATATACATTACTGCTCAAAAGGCTGCATGTATTTGATTAATAAGTTTAGTTATTATTTTTACTATTTAATAACTTATGTTTGAATAGATTTTAAAATGTAACTTCCTGTTATGCGAAGCTGAGTTTTAGCATCATTATTCTTCAGTGGCACATGATCCTTCACTTACATTACATCCTTGCAGAAAAGGTCTTCACATGTCGCAATAATGACTCATTTGCGAACTTTTGTATCCGGGTTTTATTTTCTATGGCTAATCCAGTGATTAAGATTTGATGGTGATAAATATGATCAAGTCATCACAGTCTTAGGTTGGCTATGAGTAGACTTGCATTGATGCCAGTGAAACTAAACACCCATCTGATCCAATGTTGTTTTAGTCTATTACAATGTGTATTAAGCCACTTACAGGCCTGGTTTCACAGACCAGACCTATAAGACCCCATTGACTTCCATAGTAGGAAAAAAATACATACTACGGTAGTCAATGGGGATTGAGATCTGTTTGATTAAAACATTCTTCCAAATATCTTTCTTTGTGTTCAGCAGAACAAATAAACACATAGAGGTTTGTAACAACTTGAGGGTGAGTAAACGATGATAGAATTTTCATTTTTGGGTGTTAAACTATCCCTTTAAGCCTTGTAGCAGTGGTGAAAGTTTTAATATTTCAGCCAGATCTGACATCTAATTCCTGTAGTCACTACAAAAAAACAAAACAAAACAAAAGTGGTTGAGAAGGAAATAGAAACTGACTACTTCTCTTGTCATAAGAAGCAGATGTTATATAACCTGAGTAGGCCTACAGATTATCAGTATACACTTCCTTTTTTATCAACTGTCATTGATATAAAAAAGTGAACAATGCATTTATAGCATGTAGAAAAAACAATGAGCGGTTTCTGCAAACCAAAACGGACACAACTTATCTATTTGGAAGTGTTTCAGTTCACTGTGTAGGCTACTTCTTTTGTTCCAAAACGATTCATTTTAAACCTTGTTACCTTAATTGTCAATTTTTGTCTCGAACTGGTCAGTGTTTTTGTTCATTAATTAATTCGTAATTAAAAGCTCATCACATGATAAATCCCATTTTGTGGCCAAGAACCCTTTGAACACAAAGTACAAGACTAAAAATGACTGAATAATGAATTCATAATCTAGATTGTCAACAAAACAGATATGAGGAAGTCAGCATTAGAATGTAGTGAAACAAGAACAAGACATTGATGCACCTGTATTGTGTCTATGTGCTTGTCAACAACATGAACTTGCTAAAAAAAACTGCAGGTCATGGTGAGCCCTGCTTTGTTACACTTATTATGCAATCTATTTTTACTCTCATTCTTACAGACAGGTTAGTGTCCACGTGCAGCAGGGAATACCAGATTAATGTTAGGTTGGTTCAAGTACATACAGTACAAACTATACAATTCTGTTTTTGGATTGACCAATTTTATCAATTCACTATACTATTCTTTTTTTTTATTAAAACTTTAAAATTAAAAAAATATATATATAATTGGTCAAAACAGTAGAAACATATATATATATATATATATATATATATATATATATATATATATATATATATATATATATAAACTTTCTATTCATCAAAGAATCCTTTTTTTATTATTTATTTCAGGCAATGGGCTCTATGCACGGCGTTATTTCCGGTGAAGGATTAAGGATGCTCGATAACTTCCGCCGATCATAGAGTCCAATGCAATACCGAGAATTTATATTGAATTTTATACTCCATGGTTATACTAATGAAACGTTAGTCACAAAAACAGATAAAACAGACACCCCTCGTTGTGTTTATGCTTCTTTTTAAAATTATATTAAATAAACATAACTATATATAAAATTACATCTAAACGTATGTACGTTTCGTTTCAAAGACGGGAGGACAGTAAATATTGAAGACTCTGCCATAATCCCGTTTTCTCCGGTTTTCCTCCGCTTTAATCTACACAACCGGAAATGGACGAGCATCCTTACGTCAAATGCGGAACTTATGCGTGCATATAGCCCAGGGGTCGGGAACCTTTTTACCAAGAAGAGCCAAAAAAACTAAACAAAATTGAGATTTTTTTCAAAAGAGCCAGAGCAAAGTTTACACTCGTATATTAGACAAATTTACAACAGTAATAGGCCTATAACAACAGTAGTAATATACGACTTGCACTAGTAGCAGTTCTGGTAGTTATATAACGTTACAACAACACTTTTTTCCACAAAAAAAATAAAAAATAAAAAATAATTGTGTGTGGGGTGGGGCTGACTAGCTTTCGCGAGACACATAACATACGCGCGTGTTATGCGCGCAGCATGTTCTATGTCGCTCTATTCCGGGAGATGTTAACTAATTTTCGGGCATCAGGGAGACCGGAGACGCTCAATATGCTTCCGGGAGACTTGGGATTTCTGATATTTTGTTCACTGACATGCTGGTTTCTTAGCACACTGGACGAGAAGCGCAGCGCCTCATTTAAAATTCAAACACTTTATTCCCTATGACTCCGCCGTTTACACCTGGCCACTTCAAGCGTTTTCTGAGATCGGATAGCGATCCGATCGTGAAAAGACCAGGTGTAAATCCCCCCCGAAACGCATTTGAGACGGATTTGAATCCGATCGCTCAAACCACTTCAGGAGGTGGTCTGGGCCGCATTCCAGACGAAACTGGACATGTGTAAAAATGCATCTGGTTGTTGAAACCACATGTAAATTTTACTCCTCCCAAAAATGCTAAGAAATAAACGTGTGAGAGCGTATTATAGGCTATATGTCATGCTATTTTAGTCAGATATGACGACGCTACTGCGACACGCATTACCTCAGATGAGCAGCTGAACGCCAAGCCAACGCGCCGCATCGCAAATCAAAGTGAAAGTAAGATGCAGACGATTAACACTACCATAAAAGTAGTCTAAAGAAAAGAAATGATCTTACCAGGACTGTTGCCGCTCTCTTTATTGCTGTCTTTGCTTTTTTTGAAATTAGCCAAAGATCAAATTTCGGCTCATATCGGTTGCTTTCGGTGACGCGCACTTCATTAAATCTGCATAGCGCGTGAATTGAAGATCGGATTTATATCCGTTTTGCAAAAACACATTTATGTGACCAGCGTGTAAATGGAATCGTTTTGATAAATCAGATAGCTATCCGATCTGAGAAAACGCATGAAGTGGCCAGGTGTTAACAGCCCCCTAGGAGTGGTGACCGGCGGCACATTCAGTGTCTGTCCGCGGCGCCCAGCAACGGCTCAGCAGAACCTTGTTCGAAATCCTGCTTTGCCACAGAGCGCCATTTACATAGTTTTATATAAAATGTACTTTTATTTGTATCAAACCGTCGTTAATGTAGGACTTCTGACTTCACTGTGTGCTGCAATTTATATTTACTTTTACATTCATTTTCAGAAATCAGCTGCTTAAATGAGAATTGCTGAGGTAAAGTGTTCTGCAGACTTCAACGATTGTATTTAATTGTACAGTACAATTATAACATAGTACAGACATTATCTTAATTCCATAATGTCTTTAGTTTAAACATTACAATATTGCCGGCCATAAACTTGCGCGTCCGGTGTTCAATACCTCTTTAGACGCGGCGCGCGCTTCTCGTCCGGTGTGCGATACTTCTGTCCTAACACGCTTCTCGTCCGGTGTTATGACACCACACAGATTGAGAAACGGGCATCATAAACAAGTGATTAACAAGTGCTGCATGGTGCATCTCAAATTGTCTCTTAATATTTTACTTTTTGAGAGACTTTTTCAGTCAGCATTTGAAAATTGGGAGAGCCATATAAAATCCTGAAAAGAGCCATATATGGCTCGCGAGCCATAGGTTCCCGACCCCTGATATAGCCCATGGCACAAAAGTACAAGGCAGACAAAATGTTTGTTAAGTCATACAGTGCAAAAAGAAACAAGAAACGAAAAAAACAACAACAAAAAACAACAAAACATCCTGATTTTTTTATAATAATAAAACAATAAAATATTAAGATACATAACTGTTTCAACATTGATAATAATAAGAATTGTTTCTTGAGCAGCAAATAATATCATTTAAGAAGGATTTCTGAAGGATCATGTGACACTAAAGGGTGGAGTAATGATGCAAAAAAATCTAATTTGAATCACAGGAATGAATTACATTTTCAAATACATTCAAATAGAAAATAGTTATTTTAAATTGTAATAATTTCTGCACAATATTGCTGCTATTGTTGAACAAATAAATGCAGCCATAGTGAGCATGAGAGACTTCTTTCAAAAACATTTAAAAAATGACTGACCCCAAATTTTAGTAGTGTAAATAATTAATAAAATCTGACACATTTTAGAAAATGTTTTTTAGAAAATGTGTTTTTGGTTACAATGATGTTTCTTGTTAGGATTTATTTTTTTGTACAATATTCTTTGTCATGGATTTTCATTTCTATTTTGGTAGCCTAACTGAAAAACATGTGAGCTGTTGTACGCTTGAGTTTAAGAGTCTGAATTTGTAGTTTAGCTAATAATTGATGTATTATCTGATAAAACAATCTTATAGGGTCATTATCTATCCATTATCATTACCTACTTCTCCGTGTGTGGGTCAACTTTATCAGTCAGTTACAGGTGTAATGAAGACTTCAATAGACTTCTGCTTTCAGATTTAATTAATCACACACACACACACACACCAACATGTGTGCAGACATCTGGAATTTCCTTCTCTCGAAATGACCTGTTGCAGAAGTGACAGAAGTGAAACTGAAATTATTTGCATGAATTTTAAATTTATAAGCACTTTATACCACAAAACTAATTCATTTCTGCAGCTCCTTTGCATGCATTTAATTAGTTTATTTTGTACATCTAACTAAAAAGGTTGCAAAATGTGCAGTATCAAATATTATTTACGAATTACATTCAATTTGCTTTCTGCCATATTACACTTCTTTTGCATGTTTTAATAATAACAATAAGAAGAATTAAATTTTTATGGTTTCATTTGACATTTTTTGGTTTCATTTAGCATTGTTCATGAAGATTATAAAGTTTGGCGAGTTGCATCTCAGAATGTATTGCATAAAGTATCAGGTTGTCTTGACGCAATGTCTTAAAATGTAAACAGTCCTGTTTCGGACTTTCCCAGAATTTGAGATTTTCCTGGCACATCACATCTGTGAAAACCCATGCCCAGCCCAATCCGAGGCTTAGGCTACATAATAGAGCGGGCTGGATGAAGACATGATGCGACTGAACTGAGCAAACTAAAGGTAAGAGTCTGACTAAACTCACCTTTATATTAATGCAAATTAATGCTAATACACAGGGATCACACTTCTCTTTGAGTGATAAGATAAGTTGCTGAGGATAAACACATTTTCTAAGGATTGTTCAAATATGTTTATGTTTTCAGTTGTAATCATGAAGCTCATTCTTGCTGTGCTGGTGGTGCTTTTTGTGGTTGGGACCCAGGCGCAGTGGTACCGCTTCCCAGGAGAAGCCTTTCAAGGTCACTCATTTTTCCTTTAACACCTCCATTTAACTCAAGTCAAATTTTAGGTATATTTGAACCATTTTCACCATGTCTCGTAGGTTCGAGGGACATGTGGCGAGCCTACCGGGATATGAAGGAGGCCAACTGGAAGAACTCAGACAAGTATTTCCATGCACGTGGGAACTATGATGCTGCACACAGGGGCCCGGGAGGCAGATGGGCAGCCAAAATCATCAGGCACGTATAAAATCATACTAACCGTGGCAGAAATCTATTCCTGATAAGCACTCAGATTGAGCAAGAATTGTGTCTCCCTCACTCTACAATGAAATGGATTTTAATATCATATTGTGTTAATGATGTGTGCAGTGATGCAAGAGAGTCTACTCCATTACGGGGTCTGAGTAACAGCGGCAAATCTGATTCTGCAGCCGACCAGGAGGCCAATCGCTGGGGCCGTAACGGTGGAGACCCCAACCGCTACAGGCCCAAAGGCCTTCCCAAGAAGTACTGAAAACAGAAAAGCTCTGAAATCATCAGTGCCTCCAGGACATTTTGTTGTTGCTCTAAAATTGCTTGATACAATTTTGCATGACAAATCTAAAACTAACACTCTCTTGATTATCATTAATTAAATCTGTATTCCTGACTACAAAAATGTAATCTTGATTGTCACACTGATTTGAACATCATCTGTAACATGCATGTTATAGCATCTGATTAAAGAATGCAAATCATTCATGTATGTCTATTTTAATTGTTTGGTTTTTTTTGCATTTAACAGTAGGCTAATGCATATTTTATAAAAACAAAGACCCCAGAAATGGTTGGCACGCACACACACACACACACACACACACACACACACACACACACACACACACACACACACACACACACACACACACGAGAGCTGAACCCTTTATATGACTCTTGAAGCTTGTTCCACCATAAAACAGGCAACAATTCTCATTCAGAAAGCATACATTGTCAATTTTCTTGCCAAACACAAAAAGTTAAAGGGGAAAAAATAATTCCTGAAGCAATAATTACTAAAACAACAAAAACAAAACAGCAACATATAAGCCTATAAAAGCTTTACAAAATACGGTAACACTTTATTTCGATAGTCCACTTCAGACATTCTGCTAACTATAAGTTACTTTTCAACTACATGTCAACTAACTGTCATTAGAGTAGTAGACTGTCAGCTTAATATCTGCTAACACTTTATTTTTTTGGGCCCCCAACAGACATTCAACTGACTATAAGTAACTTGGTGACTACAAGTAAACTTATTCTCCTAAGCCAAAACCTAACTAACAGTCTACTGACAGTCTACTAATATACTAATACTCTAAGTTACTTGACGTGTAGTTGAAAAGTTTCTTATAATTAGTAGAACGTCTAAAGTGACTATCAAAATAAAGTGTAACCCGAAATACATCAACAACATGTATACAATGATGTATGTGCTGTATTGGAGTCCAAAATGTGCCAGTTTTTTGTTGTTGTGTAGAATTGTTCTCCTCGTGCTGACTTTCCTCTGGGTTTACCACACATTCCAAAGACATACAGGACAGGTGCAAGTTATTATTACATATAGGCCTAACCTAAGTTTGCCTGTAGGTGTGAGTGTGAATATGAATGTGTGTGTCTGACTCACACATCCAACACTCCACCCAGAACAGTTCGCATTTAATTAAATGACACCTTTAACCCTCTGGCCTTCTTCGTAAATGGGTTATTTAGCTTCCTCCCGGTCAAAAACGGACATTTTTGACCGGGAGGAAGCTAAGTGTGCCTTTTTTTTACGACCCTTTAACAAATCAGAATCATCTCCTTGATTTTTTTGTGTGTTCATATAGGTAATACAACAAAAGTCACCAAGTTTCAGCCCGATCCGATCAAGCAAAAAAAAAAAAAAAAAAATTAACCATTTCAAAACGTATAACAGTTTTCGGTCATTTTTGACCGAAGAAGCCCATTAAAACAGTCACAGCATGTGACTTAATGAGGAAACGTTTGTCGGCTGAAACAAACTTATGATCAATACATTGAGAAATACTTGCAACATTTACAATATTTATATAAATACAACCACAATAGTGTTCATTTAGTGAAAACATACTTTCACTAACGATTACTTTCAGCAACTTTACTGTTTAGTTAGTTGAAACATTCTGAATCTAATGTGTATATATTTGTCGTCCTAAGCATGTCGTGCATTGATGGACATGGACCCCTCCAGGGTGTTTTATTGTCTACGACCCGAGACGCTGGGAAGTGGGAAAGACTCCAGCCTCCCCACGACCCAGTAGGATGGGTGGATGAACAACTCGGAGGGTTCTAGTCCTCTCTCTCTCGTGCAACTTTTCTTTCCCCACAAATGTCACGTCACGTCAGTGGTTGTTTATGTTGTAGCGCCTCCAGCTGGTCACTCAAGCACAATGTCTTTACACTACTTTTTCATAACTAACAGTACAATTTTGTTTTATTTTAAACCAGCCCTTCACGATTATTATGAAATAAGTTAAATGTGTTCATTTTATTTCATTTGGTAACATATTCCCAAGTTTTAACACATTAATGATAAAAGTGTTTTAGTGAAAGTGTTTGACTTATTTTTATATATATATTCCCATCTTGCAATCATTCTGTGTTTGATGCTCTTGTGTCTGATGTACCATTAAACTAAAACATTCAAACTTTCAATAAAACTAAAAGTCAAAATGAATTTGCCAATATATCTGAAAGTGAAATCATGTATGCACACACAATAGTTTGCTAGTGTTGGCTACATCTGATTGCAAGCATCTGGAATTTCCATGTCTTGGGATGATTCAGTACTTACACTGCAAGAACAAGCTGATTTAATATTTGGGAGAGCAAACAGCAAAATTCCATTCAAAAGCAAAACTCAAATTACTTTCACAAACTGTGACCAACCATGGAATATTTTCATCTTTGTATTCCCATCCTGATGAATGGCACTAGCAACATCAATATCATGGGTGTGATTCCCAGGAATGCATGGCCTGATCATATACATAGCGTAACTTGAATGCAATAGTCACTTTGGATAAAAGTGTCAGCCAAATGCATGAAAAAAGAAAAGAAAAAAGAAATATTAAGATAAGCTATCCAGTTAATGGTTTGGACTAGAATAGATAGCCAAGTAAATAATCATGACAACAGACTTCCCAGAAGTTGTGCAACACAGGAATCTGCCAAAACATTTGTCACAGAACAGCCGGGAAACTCCATGTCCAAGCACAAGCCCATTAGTAAATGACACCTTACTGCACAAAAAGAAAAGATTAGAAACTGCCTCAAACACAAGAGATGCCATGCTTGAGAGGTTTTAGTTTACAATTTATGTGCAAAGATCCAACACATCTATATGGAATGTGAGGTTGATAGACAGACTAAGGATTATACTTTTTTTTTAAGTCTCAGTCTTGCAGTCATGAATCTATTTGTAATCAGTATTTAGCATAACGTGTTTAAAAAAAAAAAAAAAAACTACTGATCTCATGCCTTCAACCAATGGGGTTCTGCAGGCAGAAATGACTGGAGGAAAAAGTGATTTGAGATCGGATCAGATTCAAAAGCAGTGAAAATGTAACTAGATAGTGTATTTGTGTGTAATAGTGAAGTACAGATTCTAATCACTCATCCTACTCCACATTATAAACATTGAAAAAGAACTTAACTTCTGAAATTAACAAGGAAGCAAAAATCATTTTGTAATAAACTTTTATTTTGGTCCCGAGGAGACAGATTAGTCAAAGAGTCCAAATCCCATGTCATCTTCGGATTCTTCAGACTCCTCTTTCTTCTCTTCTTTCTTCTTCTCCTCCACTGCAGGAAAAAGAAAAGGTATAAAAGACGTCAACATTACAGGAAATAAATTAAAGCAACCAACACTCTGTCCTGAACGGTTCACATTTATTTGACTATAAATTACACCTTTCAAACAGTCACAGCATGTTAGAGAGAGAGAGAGAGAGAGAGAGAGAGAGAGAGAGACAGAGGCCCAGGGTAAAATAAGGCACTGACCAGGGGCGGCAGCAGATGCTCCAGCGGATGGGGCGGCAGAGCTGGAAGCAGCAACAGCACCACCGGACGGCACGCTGGCCAGCTTACTGAAACCTGACAGATAGTGAAAAACACACACACGCATTGAGACGTGCTAAAACTAATCCTGTACCCCTGTTTCTTATCCAGGACACTGCATGGTTTCCATGTACTCTTTTGAATAATTTGTGATTACTGGATAAGGCTTTTTAGAAAAATATATACACTCAAAAAAACAATTCCTATGAAACTATTTTAAAGCTGGAATTTCTCTTAAATCATTAATATCCTCAAGGCCGACCAAAGTGCTGTAACAGAGAAACAAGACAAAAAGACTACATAATGCCCCAAAGAAAACTAAATTAAAAAGCCGATAAAAGTATTAAATGTTTCACACAAAAATGAAAAATTCTCCATTTTGAGGAGAATTGGGTTGTAGCTCGTTATCTAGGTTACTGCGACTGTTAATAGGTGTCGTTTGTGTTTTAACAACGTTTATATGACGACCAGGCTTAATTTGGCTTTTACATAAGGGACAATCTATGGCAAGAAATGCATTAAATGATTTTAATGCACAACATGTAGGCAAAGAACCACCTGATGCGAAGAAGAGTGCATTTAAATGGTTTAACGCAGTTAATATTTCACTTACACAAATATTAATAAAAAAGGTTGCAGACCAGTGTTCCGGTGCTCCAATCAGTGTGCTTCAATGAAGTCAGCGAATTAATATAGTACATAGATTAAACTGGCTGGAAATGTCTATGCATTAAAGTCAAGTCACCTTCATTTCTATAACGCATTTGACAATATAGATTGTTTCAAATCAGCTTTACAGTAATAATAGGATATTAAAGTGACAGAGTTTTTGGCTTCACAGCTCTAGAATAAAGTTATTGTCCGGATAAAGTTAGTTTTGATTGAATCATGATTAGTTAACTTAACGAAAGAAAGAAAACTCTTTAACGCACTCGGACCTGCTCATTGGTTCGAGCACGCAAACCTTGAAATAGCTTCAAATTGACCACAACAAACTACTTTTCTGGCCTTCGTTTTCATGTGTCAATGCAAACCAGAATTATATTAAATAATGCACACCTTCCAGTCAAACCATGGTATAATCACATAAACAAGGACCAACACAAACACAAGCTCAACCGTACTTAATGTGCGAGAACACTTACCACAAGTACGGTTGCGCTTCTGTTTGCGTTCGCTGGTCCATTTTTATTTTTCGATTATATCATGGTCTGTCTGAATACTCAATTCTGTTTGGCGTCAAGAGTTTTGGATGAATAGACATTTAAAAAAAGAAAACATCTTTGCGTTTCAAAGGTGAACAAAAAACTTAATATTTGACTATTTGATATTGAAATCATTTTTTAAATAAACTAACCCTTTAACTAATTTTCTCAAGCTTAGAAATCCCTGATATTTTTCAGGTTTTCCATGACCATGGAAAACTTTAGCCTGGACTTAATTAAACATGAGTCCACTACATCTGTAACCACGATGCTACCAGTTTAAAACAACCAAACTTACCTTGGACAATCACTTCCTCGACATTTTTGCCATTGAGCTCGGACACAACCTACAATTACACAGAAGTCAACATTACAGAGAAGCTGGATGTATGTGGTCCTTTACAAACACAACATGTGATCCCGTCTCAGTGTTTATGCTAAGTGTTATGAATAGATTTACCTTGCCCAAACGAGTATCATCGGCTTCAATGCCGACGCTCTCCAGGATCTTCTTGATGTCACCTGTGCTGGGACTCTCTTTGCCTCCAAGGGCAGCGAGCAGGTAAGCAGCTACGTAACGCATCCTAAGTCAAATAAAGTTCAACAAATCAATGCATTAACAAGTAGGAAACATTAACAGTTTTCACCAGTAATGGTGAAGTGGCAGTAATAGTGGTCAATAATGGTCAAAAATATTTGACAGCTGAATACCCCAATAATAATTTTTACATTTAACAAATGTAATTATATCAGAAAAATCTTCTGAATATAAATTAGTTATTTTACATAATAGTTATTCAAATCTTACGTTGAAATAAAATGTGCACAAAAACCTTAACAATATTGGTGATATTATCCTACTAAAGAATTGCACGTTAAAATAATAAAAGGATATATTTAGTGCTTAGTGTAACTTACTTGAAATGAAATAATGGCTCAAACGCCATCTTTTACTACATTATTACATTTCTATTACTACATTTTGACATTTCTTTTACTACTCTTTTGCCACATGGCTGGGTGAATTAACCGTGCTGCTAACGATAGCGTAGTATTAATAGATCAATCTGAGCTTCAGTATTACTTAAGTCTCGCAAATAAAGGACTGAGGGTCTTCATTTATTTAAATACGTTCTTTATTCGCTCGTTTGACCTTTATGTTTCTTTGTAAAATCTGTGTTTTTATTCACTCACTTTGCGGAGAGAGGAAGACTCGCGTGTTCACAAGCGGGCTCTAGCAGGCAGAAAGGAAGCGGAAAGGGTGGCGAAAACCGGAAAAACGACACGACCGATGACGTCAGCTGTGAGGAGCGAATCGCAAGGACGAAAAGCACGTCAATCACGAGGTTGAGGGCGGGGTCTCTTCTCATTTCCCACATCAATATTTCCCATTTAAATATATTACGGCTATTAAAACCGTGTTGCAATAAAATTGTCTGGTATTTTTGTGCTCCATCACTGAACTATAATAGTTCAGTCACTGTGCTCAGTAGATGTGACAGGAAAATTTGACAGAAATTGCTGTTTTATATCATTGTTTACATTTGAAATAAATCATTTACAAAATGTATGGAACTTTTATAACTTTCAGAGAAATGGCAAAAAGCACAGACTAATGATTGCATGTCCTCTGGTCATTGTTTGTGGAGTTAGAGTGTGAGAAGAAAGTTAGGCTATCATGTTGTTTTCCTTCTAAAAAAATCTACTGGACATGTCTAATCTGGATAAATTCCAATATATTTCGTTATTATATAAATTAAATTCTCAAAAGCTAAAATGTACCACAATCGTCTAAACATGCCAGCAGAGGTCATTGTTTTTCATCATCCTACTCGTCGTAAGTGTAGGCCTATAGCCTAACTGAGTCATAAAATAACTTAATAATTATACTTATTTTACATAGGACTATAATAGTTAAAATGTCAAAATGTTTTCTCTGGGAAATTATTATTATTATTTGTTTTACCTTTATGAGAATAATATTTTCGAACTTTATAACAACAGTAGGTAGGCTAAATAATGCTCAAGGAATAGGCTACCATTTAAATAAATGGTCTGAATCTTAGATTACACAGCTGTCTGTAATTGTGTTTATCACGCACACATCTAGAATATCAATAGGCTACCTTCATTGTATGCAACAGAGCAGTTAATGCATTCTGCCTAAAATCTCATTATTTTGTTTTCCAGAAGAAAGAAAATCATACAGGCTTGGAAAGACATGAGGGTGAATAATTAATAACAGAATTTCATTTTATTTGAACTACTGTTTTAATTGCCCATGCAAGTCCGTTAACCACAAAAAGGTTTCTGATAGATAGAAAGAGTGACTGTCTGATTTAGCACTGATATCAATGTAAGGTGTGTATTTGTGAAAATGAAATAATAATATTATTTAACCTAGATGACTTTATTTCTTTGAAAGGCAAAATGATCTTCGACAGGATGACCTGACCTCTTTTCAAATATGAGAATATGAGCCAACCTTGAACAAATGAAAGAAAAATCATTTTAGAATATTTGTTCTATTTTAGCAGAAACAAGTTTTTGCACGGATGATACACCAGTAGGTGTATGGAGCAAGGAGTGTGTCTTTATTACTTTACTTACCAAATAATCTACAGTGAAATGCACCGAATACTATGAGGCGCCACGTAGGATTTAAATCAAACTTTGCATATCAATACATAACACACGTGCACACCTATAAATTACTCACATATACATGATGTATACTATTGGATGTTCAAAACCCAGCCAACATTTGTATGTGGGGCCCATATGGGTATGAAATGGGCTGAAAAATGGGCCCCATGTAGGATTGTCCGCGGGTTACATAATGGCCCCATGTTAATTGCCCAGATAAATTTCATGTTGGATTGCACTTGGTACTACGCCGGACCCAAGTGGGCAACATGCACAAGACCCATCTCGGTCCCAGCTTTAACCCAGCCGATATTTATATGTGGGGCCCATGTGGGTTTGAAATGGGCTGAAAAATGGGCTTTGATTGGGATTGTCCGCGGGTTACATAATGGCCCCATGTTAATTGCCCAGATGAATTTCATGTAGGATTGCACTTGGTACTAGGCCGGACCCAAGTGGGCAAGATGCACAAGACCCATCTCGGGCCCAGCTTTAACCCAGCTGATATTTATATGTGGGGCCCATGTGGGTTTGAAATGGGCTGAAAAATGGGCTTTGATTGGGATTGTCCGCGGGTTACATAATGGCCCCATGTTAATTGCCCAGATGAATTTCATGTAGGATTGCACTTGGTACTAGGCCGGACCCAAGTGGGCAACATGCACAAGACCCATCTCGGTCCCAGCTTTAACCCAGCCGATATTTATATGTGGGGCCCATGTGGGTTTGAAATGGGCTAAAAAATGGGCTTTGATTGGGATTGTCCACGGGTTACATAATGGCCCTATGTAAATTGCCCAGATGAATTTTATGTAGGATTACACTTGGTACTAGGCCGGACCCAAGTGGGCAACATGCACAAGACCCATCTCGGGCCCAGCTTTAACCCAGCCGACATTTGTATGTGGGTCCCATGTGGCTTTGAAATGAAAAGTGGGCTCTGTATGGGATTGTCCGTGGGTTCCATAATGGTGCCATGTAAATCGCCCAGGTGGGTTTCATGTAGGATCGCACTTATAAACAGGTGGGCCCCAACTGGGCCACATGCACAAGACCTATCTTGGTCCCAGCTTTAGTTTGTTGTGGGTACTACAAGGTTACTATATGGGCTGAAATATGGGCTTTAAGTGGGTTTGTCCATAGGTTCCATGCTGGCCCCAGCAACTTGCTGGATTTCAGGATTCAGGATTTCTTTTATACAGGATTTCACAGGGCTTTAGGTGGGGCCCAACTAGGAATCATATGCATGTGGCCCAATTAGGGATCATCTGGGCTCCATCTAAATGAGTAGCAACACCACACAAACAAGTTTTAAAGCATTAGAGCACACAGTGATATTGAAATATTTTCAATTTTATTAAAATTACTCATCATCATATTATGCTATATTCTGAAATTCCAGGGACAATATTTAAAGAAGCAGATTTATGTCAGATTAAAGAGTATCTATTTAATACCTATTTGTTAAAATACATATTTTGAACCTGTATTTGACCCAGTCTTTACTGAACATTTGAACAGGATATAAATTGGTGACAGTTAGAAGAAGCAGCAACTATACAGTACATTTATCAGTACAGCTTACACTGCAGACAGTCATTTGCGCATCTAGACACTCTCCTCCTCCATCTCTTGTCCTGGACTATTTTGAGAGTTCCCTCTCAGTTCCTTGCCAGTTGATCTGTGTTGTCTTCTTAAGAGCCTCTGCAAAACATTTATTTTTATTTTTATTTTTTTAGGGATTTTGATTTTAGAAAAATCATGTTACTTACACGTCACAATACCTTATGACAGAATAACAATTTCTACTCAGGATAAAAAAAAACAGCAAAAAAATTATATAGGAATGGTGACGGTTTTGGAATGTCACTGGAAGGGCATTTAGGAAATCAATAAAAAACAGTTTATAAAGTATGCATAATAAGTATAATGATTTATGATTACTTTTAAAGTAAAATTAGGAATGCTCCGATCAATCGGCCAGATATTAGGGTTAGGTTAACTAAGTAAGTAAGAGTTTATTTATATAGCACCTTTCACAGGTACAAGGCAACAAAGTGCCTTACAACAAAAACATTAATATCATAAAATACACACAATAAAAGCATAGACAGTACATGACCATATCATGTAACACAGGTACCTAATTAAAAGCCTGAACAAATAAATAAGACTTTAGTCTGCATTTGAAGGCATCAACAGAGTCAAAAGAGCGCATATACAGTGGGAGGGGGTTATTAAACGCCTTCTGAAGCAAAGCCATGAGTTTGTGTAAGAAAAATATTCGGTAACCCTTTAGATTGCAGCCCGGAATGTACTATGTAATTAAGAGGAATTTACAGTGTAACTTTCTGCAATTATAGTGTACCTATAAAGGACTTGCATGTAAGTATATGGGTAAAGTTTTGGGAATAATGGGGTAACAACCAGGAGAATTAAAAATATATATTAATACTGTAAGTATTATAGAAATAAGGGTTACTTATTCTACTATTATGATACAACAGTCTTACATTTGGGAGCAATTTAGCGAGTACATACACTGCAAACCTTTTTGTAAAAATTGTGTATCAATACTGTATAGGCTTTTTTTAAAGGACAGGGTACATGTATAGGCATTTATACAATTCTTTAATATTTTTTAAAAAAATTATAGCAAAAGTGCAGATGTTTAAGTTTTGGCTAACATGTTTCAAGGCAAGAAAAGCTAAGACTATTGCAATTTTTTTTAAATACTGGGACATATATTTTGTTTGATGTGGTTACAGGGTAAGTGGTGCTTGTATAATAAATAAAGGTTTCCAAGTCAGTGATATAAAACTGTGTATGTATTTGTATTGTACTTACCCTGTAACTACATGGAACAAGGGGGTAACAAGCACCACCACATGAAACAAGTGTATCTTTCCCCAATATTTAAGCAAAAGTTGCAATAGTTTTTGTTTCAGTGCACTTATGTAAAAAAGATGACTTTATAAATGCATATGTACCCTGTAATTTTTTTTAAAAGCCTGTAATTTTAGAGTAGGTATTGGTTCACCTTTATTTCAAAAAGGTATGCAGTGTACAATTTTCTGGTGAAATTGCTCCCAAATGTAAGATTGTTATCACAATAGTAGGATAAACACCCTTTAGTCCTTTAATACTTACAGTATAAATAATTGTTTAATTCCCCTGGTTGTTACCTCCTTATTCCCCAAACTTAATATATTGTTCCTTTATACTTATATTGTAAGTATGTTATAGGTACACTATAATTACCAAAGGTTACGCTGTTAAATCGCTTTAATTACGCAGTACTTTCCAGGCTGTAATCTAAAGCATTATCAAATATTCATATTTAAAACTTTATTAAATAAAATAACCAGCTTCCAGCCAAGCGAACATACAGATTGCACTTAAGTGTAAAGTGCAACTTATGTGGTTTTAAGTTGATATTTACTCTACACCATTATGCACTACGCTACTTCTGACGTCACAAATTGACCTATGGCTAAGCCATTCAGTCAAACACGATGACCAGTGCGCACCTAACCTAATACACTCGGACATTCTCTGCTTCCACGTCCATTGAAATGCATTGCAGTTAGTCAGTTTTCATTAGGTTTTTTTGTCATTTTAAGTTTAAAATGGTCAAACGGTGTGCATGGGGTACATACAACTCCGACACTAGGTTCCCGAGAGACTGGGCGACGGTGTGTATTTCTTTACCCTTTCCCAAGCCACTTCTCAACAGAGATAAGTGTCTGCTCTGGATTAAGTTATGCGATTAAGTCATGCGCCGCGGTAGACCACAACAACAACTAAAGTTAGCCTTCTAGTTGCTTTGTACATCATGTCACTTAGCTTAATTAGCGTATCTGTAAATAACCGAGATAACAAATGTTAACAATGTTGTGCTGAATGATTCATGTAAATACTGTAGCACCAAACGGTGATGGCAACGATATGCGGTATATCACGTTTACATTGTGACCTGTAAATTACATTTTTGCCTGGAGCTGAAGCTTTTCATCGACCTTCTCAACAATAAAATTATTAATATAACCCTCCAATGCATAGTTAAGGCCCTTAAGGTGACTTTGAGATGATATATAATATTTTTGTCTCCAAAAATCACCAATTGCCTCCTGTAGAATGTCTGCCTTAGCGCCTGTCCCCGAATGTTGACTGTTTGTCCAAGTGAGTGGAGGGGGCGTGGCTTAGCCACAGGTCAATTGCATAAGTTTGCAAGTAGGCTGCTTATGGCCATTTAGTTGGAAGCTAATTGTTTTACTTTAAAAAGTTTAAATATGGATATTTTTCAAACAAAATTTTTGCTTCAGAAGGCCTTTATTAACCCCCCTGGAGCCGTGTGGAGTTTATGATGGATGGATGCACTTTTTTGAGCTTTTTTAAACTAATAGTTGCAATCCACTGCCATTACGAAACTTGGAAGCGTCAGGGTGTTTATTAATAAAATTCTGATTGTATTTGTCTGAAAGAAGAACGTGGGCTAATATACACCAAAGGATGGCTTGAGGGTGAGTAAATCATGGGCTAAATACTCTAATTAAATTATGTAAAATCTAATTTTGAAAAATTTATTACATTAAGTACAATCAAAACACCTCAACAAGGTTAATAAATCCATACCGGAAGTGACAGTACAATGTAGTAGATAAAGAGCAATCCTCCACCAAATTGCCAGTACTCATCTGGATCCTTGGTCAATCTGGGATGGGGTGGGGTGATGCGTCCTTAACAATATTAAAACAAAACGTATCAATATCGTACCAACATTTGCCATTATAAAACATTCAGAGAACATGAAAAATAGCCCAATAGCTCCCCGGTCTCCACTGTGTGTGTTTAATACTCACTGCTGTGTGTGTGTGTGTGTGTGTGTGTGCACTTGAATGGATGAAATGAAGAGCACAAATTCTGAGTTTGGGGACACATGTCACATCACATCAATTAAAGCTTTAAAAAAAGAAATTGCTACTCCAAAATCAAACAAACCATCAAACAATTTTACCTGTAGCCACATTTATCCTGTTATGACACGTCTGAGGGTCTTTCCCTTGATGTTCTTCCGTGAACTAAATAAAGGGCTCATGATGGTGACATGTTCTCCTTTCTTTGTCACTTTAGAGGAAGAAAGACATAAAGATAATTAGTTACTCAGATTTGTCACTGGTAGAGGATATGACTTTTGATGATAAGTATAATACTTTTGACAACATAATATATTAATCCCAATGTAAGGTTTAGAAGCAATGGTTAAAACTGACTTACATAATGAAGTTGATAATCATGCCGTGGTGGATTTGTCTCTGTTGGGTGCCTGCTCTCCCCCCAAAAATCTTCCAGTGCTTGATATTTAAAAATAATAAAAAAAATAAACAAATCTCTTATCATTAGCAGTTATCAGTTTTTTAAGAGGTGATGTCAAAATATTTAGAAACGGGCATCTACTAAAATATAAGAGATTTAACGTTAGACCAATAACATTTCTCAACTCTTCTGTAGATTCCAGTGTTTCAGAGAGTAAATGACCGTTTTATCAGTCAAATCATATTTATATAGCGCTTTTCACAATATATCAGTCACTTTACTCATTTGGATTCTACTTCCCTAGTAAATAAATAAATAACTTCTACCAGAATATATTAGAACACATTTCATACTAATTATACTTCAATTTCATTAACATAATGACACATCACCTAAGAAGACTTTATTACACAATGAACATTTTATATATATATATATTACGACAAAAAAATAAAGTAATAACGTTACCACTATTAAGTGTACCAAAAGTATATTTGCAATAGTTCCACTTTAGCACAATCAAATACACTTAGCTACTCAGAAGCACTAACGTTGCTTTCAGATAAATATGGTTAGCTACCCGTTATGTTAACGTTACAAACACAACTGCAGGTAACTTAGTAGCCTACGTCCGTTATCCGTTTATAAAACTCTCGTATGTAACGTTAACGTTAAGTTACACAGAACATTTCTGGGTAGTTAATGAACTCCATTCACATACGTTTTGTTTATCTGCATATTCAACCATGAACTAGGCTATATTAACACTCTCATCCACGTATTTGAATGTAATATCTATACCTTTGTAGGCTATATTATTTGATTACTGTTTTTATAAAAGTGTGTGAATAAAAATGTAATCCTGCAAGCTAAACTTTAGGCACACACACAAAATTGTAAACCCCAAACAAAATCGCACAAAGCAAAAAAAGTTTATTCTGCACTTGTTGAGATTGAAATTATATCCATTATTTTTATTATTGTTAATAATATACTGATTCTATTTCAACACAAATTTATATTTTTGAAGTGGTGTTTTGATCAAAATATCATAAAATGCTACAATAATAATTAGAAATTAATAATTAGAAATAATAATAATTTAAATGTTATGGATTTCTTGAAGACATGACATTGATTCAACAAACAGATAAAAAAATTCAACTGTTTAGCATTAAAATGTTACATTGTGTACATTGTGTGCATTCTGTACTCGCTGCAAATGTGATTTTTGAATTTAGTTTTGATTTTCCCTTCAAACACTGCATGTTGCATTCTAACTTTTTTTTCTTGGGCTATTTCATCATCTGGACTGAGTCTCTTTCAATAATCAAAACCCTAACCCTAACCCCAATATTTAAAATCTCTAGAATTACATTGTCACTAACTGACTGACCAGAAAACTCTTGAGTATTTCCATTGAATAAGGGCATTTGGCTGATGCTAGGGGTTTGATTTATTCTAGCCATCTCAAGTCATTAGAATATTTTGATAGATAAGTAGCTTCTGTAACCCGTTCTTCATATTGTACAGTGACCATTTTCGGGATATTTTGAACCATTTGTATAACTATATTGAGATAAGCATATTGCAGTAACTCAGAAGTTTGCAGTAACAAAATTAAACCACTAAAAGTTGACACTTTGAGTTTGAATATTTAGTGTCAATGATTAGGGTTGGAACTAATATCTGCTGAACCAAGGACTGGATTTGAAGAGCCGTGGCCTATACTGTATCCACATACCAATACTATTGCCAACAGTATTGGGACACCCATCCAAGTTATTGAATGGGGGTGTTTCAATCACTTCCATGGCCACAGTTGTATAAAATCAAGCACCTATGTATGCAGGTGCTTCTACAAACATGTGTAAAAACATAGGTTGCTTTCAGGAGCTCAGTGAATTCAAGCGTGGTACCATGATAGGTTTCCACCTGTGGAATAAGTCCATTTGTGAAATTTCCTCACTACTAAATATGGTCAACTGTTAGTGGTATTTTAACAAGGATTATACTGTAAATCATAAATATACTGTATATAAATGTTTTAATGATTGCACAGATATGTTTTTTTACAAGTGTATAGTTTATGAAGTCATTTACAGATGCACAATTTATATTTATTCCATAGTTCATTATATTCACAATTATACTTGTATATATTTCCGCATTAAGGATCCATATAGAGATTACTTATGTGGAAACTACTTTGGGCCCATGTAGGCAGCCTTTATGGGAATGTTTGTGTTTGCCCATGTCTGACCCATGCGGTTTATCAAAATGGGCCCCATATATTTTTCACATTCAGAACCCATATAGAGATTACTTATGTGGAAACTACTTTGGGCCCATGTAGGCAGCCTATATGGGACTGTTTGTGTTTGCCCATGTCTGACCCATGCGGTTTATCAAAATGGGCCCCATATATTTTTCACATTCAGAACCCATATAGAGATTACTTATGAGGGAACTACCTTGTGGGCCCATGTAGGCAGCCTATATGGGACTGTTTGTGTCTGCCCATGTCTGACCCATGCGGTTTATCAAAACGGGCCCCATATATTTTTCACATTCAGAACCCATATAGAGATTACTTATGATGGAACTACCTTGTGGGCCCATGTAGGCAGCCTATATGGGACTGCTTGTGTTTGCCCATGTCTGACCCATGCGGTTTATCAAAATGGGCCCCATATATTTTTTTACATTCAGAACCCATATAGAGATTACTTATGAGGGAACTACCTTGAGCCCATGTAGGCAGCCTATATGGGACTGCTTGTGTTTGCCCATATCTGACCCATGCGGTTTATCAAAATGGGCCCCATATATTTTTCACATTGAGAACCCATATAGAGATTACTTATGTGGAAACTACTTTGGGCCCATGTAGGCAGCCTAAATGGGACTGTTTGTGTTTGCCCATGTCTGACCCATGCGGTTTATCAAAGTGGGCCCCATATGTTTTTCCCATTCAGAACCCAAATAGAGATTACCTATGAGGGAACTACCTTGGGCCCATGTAGGCAGCCTAAATGGGACTGTTTGTGTTTGCCCATATCTGACCCATGCGGTTTATCAAAGTGGGCCCCATATGTTTTTCCCATTCAGAACCCAAATAGAGATTACCTATGAGGGAACTACCTTGGGCCCATGTAGGCAGCCTAAATGGGACTGTTTGTGTTTGCCCATGTCTGACCCATGCGGTTTATCAAAATGGGCCCCATATATTTTTCACATTCAGAACCCATATAGAGATTACTTATGATGGAACTACCTTGTGGGCCCATGTAGGCAGCCTATATGGGACTGCTTGTGTTTGCCCATGTCTGACCCATGCGGTTTATCAAAATGGGCCCCATATATTTTTTACATTCAGAACCCATATAGAGATTACTTATGAGGGAACTACCTTGAGCCCATGTAGGCAGCCTATATGGGACTGCTTGTGTTTGCCCATATCTGACCCATGCGGTTTATCAAAATGGGCCCCATATATTTTTCACATTCAGAACCCATATAGAGATTACTTATGAGGGAACTACCTTGGGCCCATGTAGGCAGCCTATATGGGACTGTTTGTGTTTGCCCATGTCTGACCCATGCAGTTTATCAAAATGGGCCCCATATATTTTTCACATTCAGAACCCATATAGAGATTACCTATGAGGGAACTACCTTGGGCCCATGTAGGCAGCCTATATGGGACTGCTTGTGTTTGCCCATATCTGACCCATGTGGTTTATCAAAATGGGCCCCATATATTTTTCACATTCAGAACCCATATAGAGATTACCTATGAGGGAACTACCTTGGGCCCATGTAGGCAGCCTATATGGGACTGCTTGTGTTTGCCCATATCTGACCCATGCGGTTTATCAAAATGGGCCCCATATATTTTTCACATTCAGAACCCATATAGAGATTACCTATGAGGGAACTACCTTGGGCCCATGTAGGCAGCCTATAGGGACTGCTTGTGTTTGCCCATATCTGACCCATGCGGTTTATCAAAATGGGCCCCATATATTTTTCACATTCAGAACCCATATAGAGATTACCTATGAGGGAACTACCTTGGGCCCATGTAGGCAGCCTATATGGGACTGCTTGTGTTTGCCCATATCTGACCCATGCGGTTTATCAAAATGGGCCCCATATATTTTTCACATTCAGAACCCATATAGAGATTACTTATGAGGGAACTACCTTGTGCCCATGTAGGCAGCCTATATGGGACTGTTTGTGTTTGCCCATGTCTGACCCATGCAGTTTATCAAAATGGGCCTCATATGTTTTTCCCATTCAGAACCCATATAGAGATTACCTATGAGGGAACTACCTTGGGCCCATGTAGGCAGCCTATATGAGACTGTTTGTGTTTGCCCATGTCTGACCCATGCGGTTTATCAAAATGGGCCCCATATATTTTTCAAATTCAGAACCCATATAGAGATTACCTATGAGGGAACTACCTTGGGCCCATGTAGGCAGCCTATATGGGACTGCTTGTGTTTGCCCATGTCTGACCCATGCGGTTTATCAAAATGGGCCCCATATATTTTTCCCATTCAGAACCCATATAGAGATTACCTATGAGGGAACTACCTTGGGCCCATGTAGGCAGCCTAAATGGGACTGTTTGTGTTTGCCCATGTCTGACCCATGCGGTTTATCAAAATGGGCCCCATATGTTTTTCCCATTCAGAACCCATATAGAGATTGCCTATGAGGGAACTACCTTGGGCCCATGTAGGCAGCCTAAATGGGACTGTTTGTGTTTGCCCATGTCTGACCCATGTGGTTTATCAAAGTGGGCCCCATATGTTTTTCCCATTCAGAACCCATATAGAGATTACCTATGAGGGCACTACCTTGGGCCTATATAGGTTGCTTATATGGGATTGATTGTGTTTGCACATGTCTGTCCGATATAGTTTGGCCATGTGGGTCCCATATGTATTGCCCCATTCAAAACCCATATAGAGATTACCAACGTGGGTGCCACATTGGGCTCATGTAGGCAGCCTATATAGGACTGATTGTGTTTGCCCATGTCTGACCCATATGGGTTATGAAAGTGGACCCCATATATTTTTCCCATTCATAACCCATATAGAGATTATCTATGTGGGTACTACCTTGGGCCCACACAGGCAGCCTATATGGGACTGGTTGTATTTGCCAATGTCTCACCCATTTGATAAACCCAAATGGGCCCCATTTGTGTTCCCCATTTTGAGCCCATGCCCTCATTTCCCATTAGTGACCCAACTAGGACCCACATAGGGAGCCCACTTATTTTTGCCCATGTGGGACCGACGTAGCTGACCCAAGTGGGCCCCAGAAAAGATGCCCATTTTGGGACCATACCCACTTGGTACCCACGTAGCCCAAGCATAAACCATGTGGGGCCCACATATACATGTTGGCTGGGAATACATATATGAAATACACGTGAACACTAATATGAAATCCAAACCAATACATTATTTTAGTAATGAATGCATATAGTGTTCAGGGGCAAGGGTATGTAGACAGGGCAAAAATATTATATGTGGATACCAGCACATGGGCATATAGGGAAATGAGAAAGTTGATAGATTGGCAAAAATGCATCAAAAAAGAGCTTTTGACATAGAAATTAAATTGTCAAAATCAGAAGGTAAGAATCTAGTGTGGAAAAAGGTAATGGAAATATGGCAATATCAATAGGATCAGGAAAAGGAAGACATACAGTATTCAAAATAAAGTAGGTATTGTAAGAGAGAAGTCAAATAGAAGGAAAGAGCAAGTTATGATAACAAGACTTAGAATTGAACATAGTAAGTTAAATGGAACTCTTTGTATTTTAGGAAAACATCCCACAGGACTATGTGATGAATGTCAAGAGGAGGAAACAGTCAGTCACATTTTTATGTCATGCAGGAAATTTAACCAAGAAAGGCAAGAGTTTGAATTTGGTGAAATTGAAAATTGGTGTAGGACAAAATAATGTTAAAAATATTTTAGAATATGGGAAGCATGATCAAGGAAAGAAATATTTATTTTATTTTGTAAAGAGGACTGGACTGGAAGGACGAATATGAGTATGAAATGACAAGATAATAACCAGTAGATGGCAGTAATGCAACTTTTTGGATGCCAACTGCCGTAAAACATCCGGAGGTCGGCCATTTTGGAGGCACAGAACATAAACAATGCCATTGAACTGAACGGGCTCGGATATTTGGCTGATTATATGTGCTGAAAAATGGTCGATTTTTGGTCTGTACTAATCGATTGCATCGGAAATTTTTTTCGAGTTCTACAGACTGTTAAAAGTTAAAGAGAAGAGTGCAAAAAATGGATGAAAGAAGGCGTTTGTGGTGAGAGAGAGGCACAGCATCAGCTACATGTGTAAATGAAGCTTTGACTATAGCTAAAATGTTAACAACCAACAACCAATGACAACCAAACCACATCTGGGTGCAGCTTGAAACGGATTTCATGTGCTTTTCTGGGCTGACAATCTGCCTATGTCGGGATAAGAAATAGAAGGAAGAATTGCATTACGGGCTAGAGAAGCTAGCTCGTTTGGACCTTTACAACATATTAACTTTAGTTTGTCAAAATATTGCGCTCTCTCCTGCTTGGTAAGTCCTTCTCTATATGACTTCGCACCTAACTTTACCACTGTTTTTTCTGTGTTTTTTTTAAGTGTAACAATGTGTTCAGTACATAAACAGTGCAATCCATGCTGTTGTTTACATCCGAGTGCCTCCATAATGGCCGCTCATCCGGGTTACCGCCCAGAATGTGACGTCGGTGAAAACCCTCATTTGTCGATTTTTATTTCCTCGACGTCACGCTTGTGGGGCACACTACTGTGTTTTTGCTCGACTGTGCTTTGTGTTTGTTTGGGATTATTTTATTTGACAGATAAAAAACCCCAGAATGTTTTGTGTCTAAAATGTAAGTCGGTAACTGTTACAAGTCGTATGTATTCAATTGTTGCATAAAAGCATTATCACACTTGACTTTGATACTCTACTACTCGGTAGGGCATTGTGATGTTTATCCGAATGTTGCTGATGTTTTAGTGGGATGTAAGAGATATGAGCCTAGAGGAAAACTGACTTCATACATCCACAAAAACAATGGAGAAAAGTGACAAGTTCTGATAAAAACTCCTGCAGCATTTGCTTGTAGATATTTTATCCAAATACCATAGGGCCAGATGTATTGAATCAGACTGCAGACACAAATAATAAGAAATTGAAATGCTTCAATGCTTCTTGTAAAAAGAAAAGCAGAGAGAACCTTGAAGGCTAATGTCTGTGGCACCCTTTTAGGCTTTCACCTTCTCATCTTCCCTCCCAGGTCTTTTCACTCTCTGTCTTCTTTGAACACCCTTATTTACTTTCTCTCTTTCCTGCCTTGTACACTAGCAGCCTGTGTTCCTGTAAGTCTTATCAATGGCTGGTTTTAGGTTTCTGAACATAATCTCTCAATGGGATGCATTGTGGAGACTGCCTGTGGATTCAGGATAAATGTGAGTACGCTGGCTTTGCCAGAGTTTTATTTGTCACATCATTCAACAGGCTTGTTTTAGCCGTAATGCACAGAATAAAAACCTCAAAGCCCAGGGTTGCTCGTTCATAGCTCAGGAGACTTAATGGAGTTCTCAGTTGGGTTCCCAGTAAGTATCAACTTGGTCTCGGATGTTTCTCCTATATTTATTTAGGATTAATAAGAATAAATACTCAGATGTTTGTGGAGCTGTAAATTAATATATGACTGGGAATAGCAGATCAGATCAGTTGGTTTTTAAGGAATTAGATGAGAAATTATATATAATTAGGCTATATATTAAGATCATTGACATGATTCCAGTCTCTCGGCAAATCTTAGCACTTGTGAGATTCATCGGGTCTTTTTCTCAAAAGAAAAAGGCTGGTTTCCTTGCGATCTCCATTTAATTTCCTATGTCTGATGAAAAAGTGTTATCTTTTGTGGTTTTTCTTTTCTTTGTATTGGTTTAAAACTATTTTGATACACACCTAGTGCCTCTCAAAAAGCTGCCTTTTGATAAGTTTTTTGATTTGTACTTTTGAAAGTGTCATTTTAAAAGCTACAAATCCTCAGTTGTCAATCATATCTTATAAATGAAATGCTGTCCGCATTTCGTGAACCGTGTTGCTGCTGCCGTTTTTCTGTTTGCTTGTAAACTGGAGACATTTTTAGGCTTTTTTTAGGAGAGGAAATCGAAAACTTATGCACAAAATGTCTTGAACATGCATTTGGTAACCCAAGTTATGATATGGTTTAGATGGTAGTGAACTCATTCTGGTTTATCTTAATTGGCACTTTTTTCGTTATTCTTTGAAGCAATAAAATCACATGGTCTTTAGAGAGAGAACTATTGAGTTAAATAAAATATTAAAGTTTTAGTTAGTTCCTCTAACTCAACAAGACAATGGCTCTCCTAATGCAAAGATCTTGGCTTTGATTCCCATTAATATACATTGTTTAAATGTATTGCTTGAATTTGAATGCATTTTCAGTCTCTTTGAATATTATATATTATTTTTATTTTATTATTTTATTATTATTATATTTGTTATAGAAAATAAAGCAATGACACAAATCATGGTTTTAAACATTCAGACTTGTTATAGATTCACTTGTAATATTTTAGTTCAGTTTTAGGATTCTGTTCAATTTCATTGTATTTTGGTTTCGTCCCTGTTCCTGTTTTCCCTGCGTTCCCGCCTTCCCGGTCATTATTAATTTCCATAATTCCTCCTTAGTTACACTTCTGTTTCAGTTCCAGTTCTGTTCCACCCTGTGTTTTTAAGCCCCTGGTTTTTCTCAGTCGATTGCCTGCATTGTTCCTAGTGTTCATTAAAAGTTTTGTGAATCTTCTTCCTGCCTCACACATCCTCTCAGTAGATATTGCTATACACTAAGGTGAAAAAAAACAACATTTCCTGAAGGTTCTGAAGGTTTTCTTTTCATATTTCAGACTTTATAGAATAAGACAACAAATTTGACTTTATTTTTTCTCAAGTTTCCACTAGGTGTATTTTTCATGCTGTTTCTGGAGAGTATACCAATAATTCATGTGGATTTTAGATTCATAACTCAGATTCATCTCTCTCTCTTTTCTTACACACACACACACAGACACACAGACAAACAGAGGTATTATTGTATTATTCATAAAAAGCACAAAGCTTAAGGTTGGGTCAGGCAGGTATCAATGAGCAGAAAGTATAAAGTACACACACACACACACACCCCTCTGCTTTTATCAAGCTTTCACACATCACACCACCTCTAGAGAGCATCTTAATACAGAATAGAGAATTGAGCACGTCCTGTCATTGTTTCTGATATTATTATTTTGATTGTTACTGTGTTGGGTTTACACTAATGGATACTACAGGCCAGAGTGAACGTGAGCGGCTTTGATGGCATCTGTGCTGCTGTCACAGTGCGTCTTTGAACCTGCATCCTGCCGCTCTAAATTCTCTATTCCCTGACTTTGTTGCACATGGTTTTGAAGTCCAGAAAACATTGTGATGTTTATTAAGCAGTTGCCATGGCCACAGAAACTCACTCCATATCCTTGAGCATTTTATAGCTTCATGCAGCACTAGAAAATAAAAACAAATAAATAAATAATTCCCAGTATTTTTGTCCTGTAAAAATATCTGTGAACATCATGAACAACATCATGTGTTTTAATATATTTTTTTAAGCTATTATTTTATACCTTATAAGAACAAAATTATAAGGTAAAACAAAAAAATCAAACTAAAGCTACAGGTTGACTCTGCAAATAAAAACTCATAGCATAGGAAAAAGCATAGATTGACTACAATATAATCTGATATTAATATTTTGTAGTTTCTCTCTTGTTTTTGCATGTGTTCATATATTTTTGTCCAGGCTGTCTTACAAACGAATATGTCCGCTTAGTTTGGCATGTTTCATTGCATTGTTATCACAAATATAACATTTGACTCAAAGCACAACCATGCAATATGCTTACAAACACGTAAACAAATTTGAATTATGGGTGAGGTCACTGGACATCACTTTTAGCCACTACTGTAAATGGATAAAATCTTAAAATACAGATTAGCAGTATACAGAGAAAACTTAGTAAACACTAGTAACACACGAGATGACGCATGTGCATGATTGGTTTACTAATAATAGTCATTGTGATGTTTCTAGGGACTCTTAAGGGAGAGTCTGTAAAGCAGCCTGAAGTCCGGCTCATCTCCATCTTCTCTCCGGTCGTGTCGAACATCCCTGCAGCTGAGTACATACTGAATAACCTGATTAGAAATGTGCTAGAATTCAATACCAGCCACTCCTGATTCAGTTTCCTTCAAGTTTTTGACACTCAAAATATGTACAAATCATGTAATTTCATAAAGTCTGCTCTGTGACATTGATCACTTTCTCTTCATTTTAAATGGCTGAAAAACAAATAAGGTGAGTTTTATTTATAGAGAAATGGCCAGTACTCACTGTAGAGTACAAATAGTTGGCAACCAGAACTACACAAGTGACCTGTGAACACGGCATAGTTTCTATTGTACACTTGTGTAATGTTGTTTCAGCTTGCCTGCTAAACTCATCAATGGAGGCATTGCTGGATTGATTGGTGTCACTTGCGTTTTTCCAATTGATCTGGCAAAAACACGCCTCCAAAACCAGCAAAACGGATCTCGCATCTACACTAGCATGTATGTTTTATGTTCCTTTCATCGTCTGAGCAAACGAATGCCTGTGGTTCATGCATATACTTAATAGGTGTTTCATTCACAGGTCTGATTGTCTGATAAAAACCATCCGATCAGAAGGATTCTGTGGGATGTACAGAGGTGATCAAGTCATACTTTTTCACAATGTATAATTTGGTTTACATTATTTGGAAGTGTTCATGCTGTGGAAAACTTTCCTTCACAATTTTATTTCTAGGAGCTGCGGTTAATCTGACTTTGGTAACTCCAGAAAAGGCCATTAAACTGGCTGCCAATGATTTCTTCAGACACCAGCTCTCTAAAGATGGGTGAGAATAAAAACGCTTTTTTACATGTGGGGGGAAAACAACAAACAGAACTTCATTTCTAATTAAATTAGAATTCTGCAATTTAAGAAAGGAATTTGCAACTGCATTCAATTTAAATGCATTCAGAGTTCTATTTCTATTTTTTTTTAATTATTAATCATATTTATGTAATTATAGTACTATATTTGGAATATATATACTTTTTTTAGCTGTTTTACTTTTTGACCCTGTCCATTTCTAAAGGGTAGTTTTTAGATACATTTCTCTATTAAAACGTATATAACATAATATACACTCACCTAAAGGATTATCAGGAACACAATATACTAATACTGTGTTTGACCCCCTTTCGCCTTCAGAACTGCCTCAATTCTGCTTGGCATTGATTCAACAAGGTGCTGAAAGCATTCTTTAGAAATGTTGGCCCACATTGATAGGATAGCATCTTGCAGTTGTTGGAGATTTGTGGGATGCACATCCTGGGCATGAAGCTCCCGTTCCACTACATCCCAAAGATGCTCTATTGGCTTGAGATCTAGTGACTGTGGGGGCCATTTTAGTACAGTGAACTCATTGTCATGTTCAAGAAACCAATTTGAAATGATTCAAGCTTTGTGACATGGTGCATTATCCTGCTGGAAGTAGCCATCAGAGGATGGGTACATGGTGGCCATAAAGGGATGGACATGGTCAGAAACAATGCTCGGGTAGGCCGTGGCATTTAAACGATGCCCAATTGGCACTAAGGGGCCTAAAGTGTGCCAAGAACACATCCCCCACACCAATACACCACCACCACCAGCATACACTGTGGTAACAAGGCATGATGGATCCATGTTCTCATTCTGTTTACGCCAAATTCTGACTCTACCATCTGAATGTCTCAACAGAAATCGAGACTCATCAGACCAGGCAACATTTTTCCAGTCTTTAACTAATACTATCTAAAATAAAACGGCCATCTTCCACAACATATCTAGGGTTTTATAGGACTTTTTTCTGCTAAAATTAATCAGAAACGACAAAGAATTCATCAAAGAATGAAAATAGCAAAAATATCAATACAAAATACATTGTTTGGCCAATAGAAATTGTAATTATAAAATGCATGTGACAACTTGAAACAACCTGACATTTATGAAATTACCCTTTTGTACAATCAAAGTTCAACCTTTCAGAATAGACCTTCGTAGTTATAGTGATTCGTATTCATTTAAAAGAATTAATTTGCTCATTTGCATGACTCATTTACTGGGAATGTGCTCAGCAGTGGGACGTAATGGAAGTCTCATAACTTATTTAACAGTTGCACTGATTTAGAAAGAGGAATGCTCTTTTTTTTTTAATTTATTCTTTTTTTTTGCTGTGGGCATAATGTAGGCTGGGTGAAGTCTTATTTTTTAAGGGAATGAATCCACTGCACCGCTGGATTTGCAGAATTTAAAAAAAAAAAACAGAGCTGAGCTGATCTGATAAAAGGCTTCTATATGCTTCTGCATTATAGATAGAAATAGCGGTACAACTCACATCTTGAATACCTGGAGCTGGGTGAGCATCTCTGTGGTGACTAATAGCTAGACTGCTAAATTATTTATTAATACAGTTCAGACTGCAATGAACAGATAAATTATTCAAATAAGTGTGTGTGAGTGATTGTTTGGGTGTGTGATGTCATCACAGAAGGTAAGGGTCTGAGCCCAGAGCTTCTTGTTTACAGAGGAAAGGGGCTTATCGTCATCTTAAAATAATGCTCCTTCCTTCTCTCTCCCTCTTTATCTTTCTTTTTTTCTGGCTCTCTCTCCCAGACAGAAGTTGACATTGGTTGGAGAAATGTTGGCTGGCTGCGGGGCGGGTACCTGCCAAGTTAGTCACTCTCTCTGCTGCACTCATACGACCCACATTTCTCACAGAAAGAAAGAAAGAAAAATATGAAGTTACACTTAAAATGAATTATATTAAACCCTAAACATTCCTTCAATCTTTTATCTAACTTCTGTCTCTATGCGGTCTGTGTTTTGACAGGTGATTGTAACCACTCCAATGGAGATGTTAAAGATCCAGTTGCAGGATGCCGGCAGAATAGGTAAAGATATACAACTTTCTGCCATCGTTGATGTGTCTCTTGTCCACTGATAGTGTCTTTTACGTGAAGGGTACGTTTTTACGTGTACATGCCATTTCTGCAACATGTGTAATGTGTGCAACATTCGAAATGCACAGGTTACTACATTTGGCAAAATGTGGCGTGCACAACAGAGCGATAATGTTGCATCCCACAAACCAATTCACTTAAAATGACCTTGACCACAATATCAACTGTAGATTATAACAGGACACCACTTGCCGAATTAAACATGAAATGTGTCAGCATTGTAGCATAGAACAACATAAAAACCTTGCTACATACACTTTATTATATTATTTATATATGCTATTTATTTGATCAAAAACACAGTAAAACATATGATATAATATGAACATTTTCTAAATCACTGTTTTTTTATATTTTAATATCATGTGATGTCAAAGCTGAATTTTCAGCATTACTCCAGTCTTCAGTGTCGCATGATTCTTCAGAAATCATTCTAATATGCTGATTTGCTGCTCAAGAAACATTTCTTATTATTAATGTTGAAAGCGATAGAGCTGCATGATTTTATGGGAACCGTCATGCATTTTTTTTCAGGAATATTTGAAAAATAGAACGTTGAAATGAACAGCATTTATTTCAAAAAAGATATCTTTTGTAGTATTATAGATGTTTCTTTAATGTCACTTTTGATTGATTTGATGCTAAAGAAATAGAGAAAAAGTATCAATACCTTGAAAAAATCTTACTGACCAAACTTTTGAACAGTAGTGTATAATTCGTGTGATTAATATGCAATTCTGAATATAGCCAATGTGTCTAACAGAGGCCCAGAGGAATCTAATTGGCCGGGATGGCGGAGGAGGAGGAGGGGCTAAAGCGAATGTTGTTCAGCGGAAGTCTCCCACAGCTCTCCAACTCTCTAGAGATCTGCTGAAGGACAAGGGCATCACTGGTCTCTATACGGGACTGGGGGCCACTCTATTACGGTAGTCTGACAGAGTCGCTCAAACTGTGGGACGCTTTTAGTCATAATGTGCTCTCTCTCCATCCTTTGTCTCACAGTGACGAACTCTCTGTCTTTCTCTCCCTCAGGGATGTGCCCTTTTCCATCATCTACTTCCCACTGTTTGCTAACCTGAACAGCCTAGGCAGGAGGAACACTGACAGTTCAGCTCCATTTTACATCTCCTTCCTCTCTGGCTGTCTTGCAGGGTGTACTGCAGCTGTTGCGGTCAACCCTGTGGATGGTGAGATGATCTACATTGTATGAAAATGGATTTAATAAGATCCACAATATGGTTAAAAAAACCCAATATGTAGATATTTCTATATAGATCTATCTATCTATCTATCTATCTATCTATCTATCTATCTATCTATCTATCTATCTATCTATCTATCTATCTATCTATCTATCTATCTATCTATCTATCATATTTTAAAATTTAACATCAAATTTAGGTTTGTCAGCCAATATATTATATTGAACAATTGTATTTGATATTAAATCCATAAGGGGCACATTTTACCCCGGTATTTACCCTGGTCTTAGACCCAAACAGTTCAAAAGTAATCTTAGAATGAAAAACAAATCAGTAAAGATTGGTATGATATCATTTCAGCGCTTAATTCAGTCAGGCAGTGACTATTATTTAAAAGCCTAAGTATCTCATATAGCAAATATAGTATTAAAAAGTTTCCCTTTCCCCCCTAAAAACCCTAATAATGTCAGCAAACATTACATCATGTCATAAATATCTTGCAATATCAGTAAAGCTATGTTTACATGGACATCTTTTGTTTGTGTTTTCAAACATAGTGTTTACCTGAACGCTAAATAAAGTGATTGGGTTGATGTGTGTGTTTCCTTCTCAAAAGGAAGGTTGCATCCTAGTGAGGCTGTGTCCTTCCTATACCAGTCCTTAGGTATCCTCAGCACTGAACGCTAGAATGAGAATTTCTAGTAAATGTGCATGGCTACGTCACACATGTTCCCACCCCCCAAATCTTAAAGCTACACTGTGTGATTTTTCCCCCATCTACCGGTGAAAAGGTATATGACCATCCAGTGAATATTAGTTTCTGTTCTTCTCAATTCCAATTTCGTTTTAACTCCTACGGTGGCCAATGTAGTCCAAGATTAACATGGCTTCCAGTTCGACCTCATCCATGAGTGTTAACTCAAACATAAACGCAAAAGGCGAAGCTTGAATTAACGGGTATGTCCCTCTTTGGCTAATGTACTTTCAAGATGGAGGGACAACATGGCGACCGACATTAGAACCCCTTACCCATATGTGTTTTCAATGGCATATTATACACTCACGAGAATACTTTATTACTTGAACGAAGTAAATGTACATTAATGAGCACGTATATTTTTGAAAGAACTAAGTGTTTTTAGCTAAGAATAAACTAAAAGATTTACACAGTGTAGCTTTAATATTAACTGGCTTTTTATTAATGCATTACAGTGAGTGACAGCCGTCTATGGTCTCACAGTGGCTTACCTCATTTTAGTTTAGTGTTAAGTGATTAATTTACACCAAAACAAAAGATAACGTATGCCTTCATTTCAGAAAACATTGTTTTTGTCTTACATTTTTAAAATGAACCCAGAGAAGCACAGTGCAGAGTTGTTGTTTTTTTTGTCCGTTTATTTTCGTGAATTGGAATGTGTGCAAAGGATTGTGGGTGATTGAAGGACGTGAAGAGACACTCTAAGCATCCTTCAAAACGAGCTGAATGAAGGACGTGAAAGGAAGGTTGCCTTCCATTGATCCTTTAAATTGAGACAGCCTTCAGCGGCGCTTTATGGTGGGGCAGCCTTCCGTTTCAGAAGCACCCTATATGTCACACACACAAATTGGCATTGAGCTTTTGACATGTGCACACTACACAAATATACAGTTTCCCATTGTTGGCACATACTAACAATCCTCAAATCATTTTTTTTCTATTTTATTGATCTATTTTTACACAAATTGGCATTGAGCTTTTGACATGTGCACACTTCACAAATATACAGTTTCCCATTGTTTGCACATACTAACAATCCTCAAATCATTTTTTTTCTATTTTATTGAACTATTTTAATTATTATTGATCTATTACCTAATTAGGAGATGATGAGCAAAAAAAGCATTTTGCCCTGCTGCTTATATTAATTAAGCAGTAAAAATGCCCCTTCCCGCACCACAAACAAGGCGTCTTATGGATGAGAGTCCTAAGGACAGTAACACTTTAGAATAATGGTCCGTCATTAATAAGTAACTGTGCAGGAAGTAATGTGGGACTAATGAGTAGTACATTAACACTTCAGCTACTATTAGCTAATATAAAAACAAGCAAATAATCAGTAAGTAATATTAAAGTTAGGAGATCCTTATTAGTTAACTAATAATTACTGAATGAGATTTGCCTCATTAATAACTATTAACTAACTGACAAATTATAAAGAACATTATGTGTGTCTGAGATGTAATAAGTAATGATTTTTACTCTGAATATAGTCATAAAAATGCATCACTAATTACTCAAGTGTTACCTAGTCACTATCCAGGAACTACTAGTGATCTGGATACATCTTTTTTACTAAAATAAAGGTCCAAAACACTAGTAGACCTTGAAGAGTGGCATTTTTTTGACCATGTTCTGAGTAAAAAAAAAAAAAAGGACAAGTTCTTCTAATTATTAATTACCTAATATGGGACTATCTCCTACATTTGATATTACTCACTGATTAGTTGCTTGTTTCTATATTAGTTAGAAGCAGCTGAAGTGATAATGTACTACTCATTAGTCCTGCATTACTTCCTGCGTAGTTACTTATTAATGACAGACCATTATTCTAAAGTGTTACCGGAAGGACTGATGGGAAAACTTTGTTCCGCAACACTTCACATGTGATGAGTAGAAGGAAAATATTAGATTAACACATCATTTACACGCTAAACAATGTTGGGTTGTTTGAACCCAAATTTGGGTAAAATATGGACAAACCCAAATGTTGGGTTTAAAAATGTAATTAAAAACTTTCATACATTTTTTAATTACAATTTTAACCCAACATTTGGGTTTGTCCATATTTGACCCAAATTTTGTTTGAAACAACCCAGCATTTTTTTTTAGAGTGTATTACACTATATTCAACAACAACACGTCATTCGTCCCTATGCCATTTCTACATCATTGCACATGCGCAGAATGTTTCAGTTTGGGTTTTCAATCAGATCAAGTGTTTACATGTCCAATCAAATGTAATAAAAAATGTTTAAACCACCCCTTCGCAATTAGAATGAAATTTCAATCGTATTTGGCCAATTTATTACGATAGACGTGGTTACATGTGACCCCTATGGGTCATTTTAAAATTTTTAGTAGTATTTATTACAATCAGATTATTAGGATCAATAAAAGCAGCTAGTCTCTTTTGTGAATGCAAACTAATCATTTGTAGGCATGTGTGTTTGTGCTGCAGTGCTAAAAACCAGGCTTCAGTCTTTGGCCCGTGGATGTCATGATGAGACTTACAGCGGAATGAAAGACTGTATCCGGTAACATACAAGTTTAGTTTCCTCCATCACACAAAAAGTCTTCCATCTTTTTTTTTTACACTCTGAACATCTCTTAATCTTACCCTACAGTAAGATTCTCCGTCACGAGGGTCCCTCTGCTTTCCTGAAGGGGGCGTACTGTCGCGCACTGGTCATCGCTCCGCTGTTTGGCATCGTACAGGTGGTTTATTTCCTAGGAGTCGGGGAATTTGTTCTCGGTCTCCTGCATGGACAAAAACACTGAATGTTTACAGTGGATGGAGCCACTACTTGTATTCAAACCACAGCAATAATAATGATAAATTGATCAATTATAAATGATGAATTATAAACGATACATACTGAAATTTTTGTATTCATTTTAATAGAAATTAGTATGCTAGAAACACATTGATTTAAATGTAATGTTTTGTAATAATAGTAGAAAGACGGAAATGGTATTTTCCTGTAAAATGTACTCCAGTAATTTTTGTTTTATTTACAACTTAAAAAAAAAAAAAAAAAACAACAGCATTTTTTTGACAGTGTAGGTTTGACATCAGCATTGAAAACCAGGTTCAATAATCAGTCTATCAGTACAGATTGACAATAGCTCTGCTCCAAAAGCTAGTGAGCTGCCTGTCTAGATAGTATTTTAGCCTAGTAGTCACTTTTTATTGACTTTTTTTTAGTAATCATCATAACTTATAACTTAAAAGGTTGAACTTATAATTTAAAACACTCAAAATTCATCATGTGATTTAATTTTCGAGCAATTTTCTATTCAAAATTATTTTGTGAAATATACATTGTGTATATTTCAATAAATAAAGATAAAAATGTTTAGTTCAGTACATTTGCTTACAGTAAACTCTTTTTAAATGTAATTTTTTTTTCACTTCTGTAAAAATCTTTCGAGTGTCTTTAAAAAGAGATTCGAGGTCTGTATTCCAAGGCATTCATTAATTACATCCATTTAATTCAAAACTCCTGATATTTTTAAATAGTATTACTTTTATTCAACAGGGATGCATTAAACTGATCAAAGGTAACAGTAAATACATTATTTATGCTCCAAAAAATATATATATTTCAAATCAATGCTGTTCTTTTGAACTTTCTATTCATGGAAGAATCCTGAAAAAAATGTTTTCACGAAAACATGAAGCAACTGTTTTTTCAACATTGATTATAACTGTGCCTTGAGCATCAAATCATATTAGAATTATTTCTGAAGGATCACGTGACACTGAAGACTGAGTAATGATGCTGAAAATTCAGCTTTGACATGACCGGAATCATTCATCAAATCAAAATGTATTAGAATTGTAATAATATTACTGTTTTTCTGTATTTTTGACCAAATAAATGCAGCATTAGTGAGACTTCTTTCAAAAACATTCAAATTACAGACCGCCATTTTAATAATATACTTCTTCATCCACAGAATATTTTCCATTTACCTTCTGATTATTGCAGATTTTTTATGTTGAAAAATGAGTAATTTATGGACAACTCAAACATTTTAATTCAACAAGAGAGAATGATTCTCTGTAGTATGAAATCTGTAATTACAAAGCATTTTACTTTTAAGCTTGTTTTTATGATTAAGATCAAGCACAGCGGTTTCCTTCGTGGAGCGTTTTATCGAATTGTGTTTACCTTGGTCTTATCAGAATCAAAAGAGACAAACAGCTTTCTTTGAGCTTGTTTCTGTGCATAAAGGTTGGTTGAGTGCCACACACACACACACACACACACACACCTAAAACAGATTATCTTCAAAACAGATTTTAATTGCACTCGATATGAAATTGCTGCTTAGGGTTAGAGGTTAAGAATAGACCCTGAGCATAATATTGGAGGAATATTAATACAGTTCAGCCTTGCACAATGAGAGAACACAATGAAGGGATTGTGGGAAGACATTCTGTTAACCACTCAAGCAAATCAAGGTGGCAGGAGAAATGCATTGATTGCTAGGTATGTGATTGTATCTGCAGGGGCTTTAGATCCCATTTAGTATTCGGAGCACAGAGCCTTTTCCCATGGCTTTTAATAGCTTTCACGCCATACTGTCCAAAGGGACATTTTGAACTATACACCGGTCGCTATTTTCATCTGTGCGCTGTAGTGGCCGTCTCTCTATTTCATTCTAATCTCTGCCATCTCCTCTCTGCTCTAATCATAGCTCTCTGGCCTCATCTCGGGAAAAATTTTCTATCTCCCTGGAGGCCGCTGTGATTGATTTTTGTGTGTTTTGTGCGCCGGAAGTATATTTCGTCTCAATAGTATACGACAGAAGTGGCGGAATCGCAAACATATTCTGGGAGATCCGTTTCATCTTGATATCATAGACTTGAAATGGCCGTGCTTGAGGCGCTGATTGCGAACTCGCAGGAAGGACATGCGATGCACGGACAGCTCTAATAACTATGTTCGTGTCTTTGTCTGTGCCTTGGGGAATATCTGTCTGCCGTCTACATTGTCCTCTGATTTCTGCTCGTAATGAAGCCAGACCTTTTTATGTGCAGCCAGTGAAGTCACTTTGTAACTGAGATGCAATAGAGACGAAGGGAACAGTGGGAGTAAATCTTCACAAAGGGGCTTCAGAAATGCATTTCTTTACTTGAGTGCCACAATTTTTAGAATGGTGTTGCAAAAGATGTTGAAGACGAGCACAATGGTCAAAAAGCGCGGCCACATTTCAATTGGAAACGACCCGTTCGGGAATTTGACCCAAATTTTACATTGGGTTCAGTTGGTAATGTCAATTTGACCAATAGAAAGCAGCTTGTTTAGAAAGTGACTTCTGTTTGAGTTGTGCTTCATACATCGTCACATCTTTGACAAGGGAAAAAGAAATGTGATTGCATCTTAAATATATATATTTAAAGGGTTAGTCACCCAAAAATGAAAATTCTATCAGTAATGACTCACCCTCATGTTGTTCCAACCTCTTAAGGCTTTCGTTCATCTTCGGAACACACACTCTAAAACAATGCTGGGTTGTTTGAACCCAAATTTGGGTAAAATATGGACAAACCCAAATGTTGAGTTAAAAATGTAATTTCAAATTTTAACCCAACTTCAACTTTCACTTTCAACTGTACAATTTTTTTAATTGCATTTTTAACCCAACATTTGGGTTTGTCCATATTTGACCCAAATTTGGGTTGAAACAACCCAGCATTTTTTAACCCTCTGGGCTTCTTCGTAAATGGGTTACACTTAGCTTCCTCCCGGTCAAAAACGGACGAAGCCTTAAAATTTTACGTTACTTCTTCCCAGGATAACCATTCAAATATATTTTTGTTCTATAATATTTTCTGATTATTATTTAGAATTTTTAGAATTTTTTATGATACTTTGCATTAATTATATAATTTTTATGAGCTATTTTTTCCATTAGAATTAATATACATATTTTTATTTTATATTGTTTTTTTGTTTTTCAATAAATACAACATTTCACATCAAAATAGAGTGTCAGCTAATAAAAAAATAATAATTCAAGTAGAAGAGCGCCACCTAGTGGCTTTAAAAAATAGTTACATGTGTGCAATGTTCTGTACAGCCTGTAGGCTGCCTATAGCTTCCTATTCAAATACATAGAAAGGCTTTTTGATTCTTTTTGTTGGTTTAGACATGATTTCTCATGTCTGTGTGCGTGTGTGTGTGAGTGCGCATTTGAGCAAGATTTTTTTCTCATTTATTGATTTTATTTTTCATATTCTACAAATTTGCTGGTGCAGTCTTGCCAGTTTATCTGTGTATGTGTGTGTGTTTGTGTGTGTGTGTGTGTGTGTGTGGGGGGGGGGTGGTCTTATTTGCACTCTTGATGTTCTAGAGTGTCACCCCTTCATTGCTGTACACTTTTTTTCTGCACAGTTGCTGATCTGTAGCTTGTACCACCAAAAGTTTCTCTGAGTTTTCCTATTTTTTCGTATTTCCCATTCATTTCCTATGTCGGTCATTTTTGACCGGGAGGAAGCTAAGTGTGACTTTTTTTTTTACGACCCTTTAACAAATCAGAATCATCTCCTTGATTTTTTTGTGTGTTCATATAGGTAATACAACAAAAGTCACCAAGTTTCAGCCCGATCCGATCAAGCAAAAAAATTAAACATTTCAAAACGTAACAGTTTTCGGTCATTTTTGACCGAAGAAGCCCAGAGGGTTAAAGTGCAAATTAAGACATTTTTGATATAATCTGAGCGCTGTCTCACTCCTCCGTATGCCTCTATGTAATTTAAACTTGCCGGCCCAGAAAGTTAGTAAATACTAACCTTTTAAGGTATGTTATTTTCCTCAACACTGTATAATCCGCTGCGGACTAACAAAGACACTAAAATAAGCACAAACATAACATTTATGTAAACCAAATCTAGGGGCAAGAATGACGTCAGTAGCCTAATCAACCACCCAGAAGAGCATCATCATTTGTTGCTTGCAATGTGAAATTGCATGTTTAGCATTACATAACTGTATGGATCCTATTAAGTCAGGTCACCTTTATTTATTTATATAGCGATTTGTGTAAACACGAAAATAAGGATCAGTGATGCAAATAGAATTCAATTCTGCTGTAAAGCAGCTTTAAAAAAGACAATAGTGCCATTATTCAACTAAAGTCAGTCAGGGCGGGGATATGCAGCTCATATGCATTTAAGGTGGTATAGTCCCCGAAACAGCTCGTTTTTAAGCAGGCCCCAAAATGACATTTTCAAATGGTTATAATAAATTAACTATGAGGTATTTTGAGCTGAAACTTCACAAATACATTCTGGGGACACCCGAGACCAATATTACATCTTGTAAAAAGGGGCATAATAGGTGCCCTTTAAAGTTGATAAAACTATGAAAAATAAAATTATAAAACAAAATGAGTTTTGAAATCAGCTCTGGAGAAAACAGTGAGGTCATCATCCAGCTGAGTTCAGTTCTCACCCAATAGTGTCAGTGCAGTGAAATCTATAATATTTCTAAATATTAAACGTCCCCAACTAAGCAGGCCAAAGGTGTCAGTGGCAAGGAACTCAAACCCCACCAGATGACAAAAATTCTCCTGAATCCGTAAAAGCAATCTTTCTGCAACTATGTTCTGTTGTTTAACTATGTGATGTGCAGCATGGACTGTGTGCGCAAGGTGAACTGATCAGGAGATCAAGGCTGTAAAATTAGCCAGACCCTTGTGCTTGATTACCCATAAAAACAGTGTGAGATGAAAGGCACGCTTGTTGACTTGAGTTCAGAAGCAACCAGCGAGGCAGCTTAATAAATATTCACCTCAAAGGGAGCGAGATAGGAGCTCTGTTCCAAAACCTAGTGAGCTGCCTTGCTGTTTACGGTCTACAGACGGCTGCCTTCTAAGGGGCTGTTCACGTGTTTTTACTTTAATGAGATGTGATGTGAGCATTAGAATAGAAAACGCAAGGTCTCCAGCTGCATTTTATACCTTTACGGGCAGTTCACACAGAACATGTTTTTTGCGTTTAATGCAGGACAGTTGAATAAAAAATGCAGTCTCGAAACTAATTTTAACTTGAGCGCCACAATTTTTAGAACACATATTGTGCGTGAGACACTGCACAAGACCCAAAACGTGAGCACATTGGTCAAAGAAGTCCATCTAGCACTTGTTTGCATAGAAAAACAATGGGAAAGCTACACAGTGGGATGCAAAAGTGTGATCTGTGTGAATGGTCCCATATTTTACCTTGAGCACCACATTTTTTAAATGCAGCGTCATGCACGAGACGCTGTAAATAACGTGAGACCCGAGTACAATTTTTGAGCTTTTAGCTTTTAGTTTTAGCTTACCTCAAGGGCATCCAAGATGTAGGTGTCTTTGTTTCCACAGTATTTTCAACTTTGATATTTTTAGGTCAAACGGTTCTTGTCTGTCAGTCATATAATGGAGGTATATGGGGTCCACCTCAAAGAGCGTGCACAGAGAAGTCCAAATTAAACATGATTTAATGACTCGTGAATGTAAGTACACATTGATGGCCTAAGACATGAAACGAGCGGTTTGTGTGAGAAAACTGACAATATTTATATCGTTTTTACCTCATGTAATCACAATCACACACAAGCGCCAGAAAGAGCCGGAAGTGATCTCTCTCGCGAGTGTACGTCACTCATTGTTTACACAGAGATTTCAGAAGTGTTACCCTTCACTGTGAAGATCTAAACATATTTAGATCTACAGGAAATTGCCATGGAAGACGATTTTGACATATCAACAGACAACGTTGATTTTTTTTTTCTGCAACCGCGCAAGACGGAGCGGTTCTGGAGCTTTCCGGTGCTTGCGCAGACCGAAGTGCCCTCAGATCACTTGGATGTCACACAAACCACTCGTTACGTGTCTTAAGCCATCAATGTGTACTTACATTTACAAATCATTAAATCATGTTTAATTTGGACTTTTCTGTGCATGCTCTTTGAGGTGGACCCCATTTACCTCCATTATATGACTGACAGACAAGAACGGTTTGACCTAAAATATCAAAATTCAAAATACTGTGGAAACAAAGACGCATACATCTTGGATGCCCTTGAAGCTAAAACATATAAAAAATTAATTTCAAAGTGAACTATCCCTTTAAAGGCTGCACCTACAGGAACTTTTCACTTATAGAGATTCCTTAACATGCTGCCCAATGCATGCAGCTCACTAGCATTGAATCAAAGCCATGGAGGGTGGATAAAATGTGATTTATTCAGAGTTTGATATGCTAAAGTGATGAAAGGATTATGGGTAAATGTCAAGGATGTTGACACAAATTTGACTTGAGTTTAACTGATTTTTACAATAGAAATGTGGAGTCAAGTGGGTTGAGAAAGCAAGTTTGAGTTAAAAAGAAAATGCTAAAGCAACAGTCTTTTTGTTTATGGATACGTGTGTTGTGTGCAAAAGAGAACAATATGGACAGACTGATGTAGGAGTGATAGTGTGATATCAATGCGCCAGTGGCTATGACAAGAAGCCAGCATATCAGGTTCTATCTCATTTAGGTGTCCAGCTTCTCTAACTCAAGGTTAAGCCCCCAGCAGATGCACACACACACACACACACCCCAGAGGCCAATGAGATGCCAAATGATGCCTGATGCCTTCAGTTGTTTTCCCTTTTCAACATTCTTTATGCAAAAACAATACTTTGTAGCCCAACAGATAGTGTTTTAAATTTATTAATATGCTGAATTAATTAGGGCCCAAGCCCTGAAAGGGCGAAGGCCCTATTGTTTTCCTAAGGATTATTTATTATTATTATTTTGTAACCTTTTGGGCATTTTTGGGGCCCTTAACGTGCTCGAAAACTCTTGAAACTTTGCACATGGGTCAGAACCCGCGGCCATCAGAGCTGGGCTGAAGCTGGTACCCGGGCGTGGCAGGGCGGCTCGTCAGCGCCCCCTGGAACGGGGTACGAACACTTGGTCCATAACTCAAACACGTTTGTATGTAATAATATGAAACTCTGTGCACATGTTGATCTCATAGTTTCATCTATACCTCGCGCTTTTACTTTTTACCCCAGCCCAACAGGAAGTCGGCTATTGAGGTTTGTTTGTAAAACGCTCGCAATGGAATGTTAAATACTCCTCCTAGAGCTTTGATCCAAATTCGACAAAACTCTGTCAGCATGAAGTCAAGACATTGAGGATGAAAGTTTGCGAGGGGATTTTTGATATCTCGAACGGTTTGGCCGTGGCGAGGAAACGAAATCATGGCAAGAAACGTGAACCAGGAAGTGTGTTATAACTTCAGCATACATTAACTGATCTTGATGAAACTTCAGCAGTGTGTTCGCTGTAAGAGGACGATCACATGGATGTGACTATTGTGAGTCAAAGTTATAGCGCCACCAACTGGCAGCAGGAAGTGTGTCACTTTCAAAATGCTTTGATATCACCCTTTTATTTTTACCCGATTTGCTTCAAACATCATCTGTATAATGTAAACATACGGCAGATGTAGACCTGTGAATGGATTCTTGATATCTTTGAAACTGTTGCCGTGGCGACGCATCAAACGTTACCATTCTTTTAGGATGCTTTTGAGACCCTTAGCATGCTTGAAATTGCATGAAACTCGACAGACACATCACATTTATTAGCCAGTAGACACGTGCAAAGTTTCAGAAACGGGCGTGGTGAGGGCTCAGTAGCGCCACCTTTTGACAAAAGTGGGGTTGTTAGTTTTATCTACAGTTACAAAAATCGGTATGTATATTGTACTCCTCGAGCCGGACAACTTTCTAATTGACACTCATTAGTTAGGACCCACAGAAAGTCAGATATGTTTGTTTGAATGTGGTCTTGCTCAATCTGAGCCTGCTGTCTTTGCCTGTCTGTCTATGTGTGTGTGTTTGTAGGGGGAGGGGTATTAACCATTTCACTCCTGTGTGTATGGCCTGCATAAAAAATAAATGCCTTAAGCCTGGTATTTTTTTTAATAAGTTTTTTATTTTTTTATAAGTAAAGGCATATAACCAGTTTAATTGTAGTGCATTAATAGTTTTATATAATTAGTTTATTAATTAAATTAACTTGGTCCATAAACTTGATCTGAAAATTTGGTCCATAAATCAAACACACTTGCATGTAATAATATGACTTGAGTGTTAATCACATCATGTTTTCAGTTTGAATATAAAATATATAAATTATGTAAAAAAAAAATAAAGTTGATCCAGCTGGAGCGCAGGCTGAGAATAGCGCTGTCATGACTGGATCAGAGATCATCAGTCATGCCTTCTCATACCTTACGCGCACACCACGCCCACTTACATCAGATCACATCAACATGTCAGCCGGAGGGATAACGAGGGTCGTCGTCGCTTTTGGATTCAAGAATTTCTTACAACAAGATGGCAAAAGAACAGCGCTTTGCAAGACATGCAACGTTAAGATCGCGGACAGTCAGATGACAACCTCCAATTTCGTCCGTCATTTGAAGAGCCATATTCTGCCCAGTAAGTGCTTGTCAATTTGTTAATGTTATCTGGTTAGCTCGTTCGTAGTTAGCTAGCTAATGTAAGTTAAAGGAGAACTCCGGCGCAAAATTACACATTGTTACCTAGTCAACCGTTATCTGAGATTTGTTTTCATGACTGCCGAATGTAAATAGTTTTATCTATAAAAACAGTTTAGCCTATAAGTGACGTCCGACATTCTGCATATTGTGTTATTGTGTTAAGCCCCACTAAAGGCATAAAAAACTGTAAAGCACAATCAAGTTTTCACACTATATTCCAAGACTTCTAAAGTCATTCAATAGCTTAATGTGTGGTAAAATTAATATTTTAGTCTCTAAGTTAAAGTTAACGGAAAGTCATCTCGCCTCAGTCATTCTCCATGCATCAGCATTAGCGCGTCGCGTTCGGTTGCGACAGTAACACGACGACACTCTCTTCAAGATCAATGTTCCCAATATTATACTTTATTTGTAGATAAGGCATAAAGGTCTATGATTTGCATAAAAT